>NC_041386.1:580059508-580164110 GCF_002162155.2 Triticum dicoccoides | reverse complement strand
AAAAAATTAAATTTTTAGAGGGAACTAACAGAGAAGAAGTTTGCAAAAGATCAACCACCAAAGTTTGAAAGAAATAAAATCCCTGCCAAGGCAAAAGGAGGTTTTTAAGAAGAAGGTTTTTCTGAAAAAGAAAAATAAAAAAAAGTCTCTCCTCAAAACCACAAAGTTTTTGATAAAAACCAAATAAATTTTTTTGGAGTGTCACACCCCTCCTGTGTACGGGGCACAAGGCAGAATAGCCTCTTCCACGGCTCGAAATGAGCCTCGCAGCCCAGCAACAGCTCACAAAGGGCAACGTAACTGGCGATGTGTAATATGGAAGCAGGGGTGAAATTATGCAACTGGAGGCCGTAAAACTCCAGGAGCCCGCGGAGGAACGGATGGATTGGAAATCCAAGACCCCTTAGTAACTAAGGGGCAAGGCATATCCCCTCCCCCTTGGAGGGATTGGGAAAGCTCTCCGCTTGCTCCCCGCCATTATAGGTGGCGAGCCTGGCTCAGGCGGGGACCATATACGCGGGAGGGAGAAATCCCTGGGTCTGCAACTCTACTAATTGGCTGTGCGGAACAGAACACTTCTCCCAATCACCGGGCTTAGGGCTACGGGAGCGGGAGGAGGAGTTGCGATGGCCGGCCATGATGGAATGGATTTTTCCAAGCGCGCTCCGATGGATTTTCGCCGTGGGAGGATGGTATGGATTGGATCTAAGAATCCCCATCCCTTTAATAGACGATTTATTTACATGGCTAGGGGGGCGAATGTAAAAATGCCCTGGCTCCTCGCATTCGCTCGACGCGTGGAAGATAGCCTTTATTGGGTGCAGAAGCCAAGAAGTGCAACATTTATGGGGAGCCGGACACTACTTGGCAGATATTCAGAATTTGGAGAAGAACCCGCCTTGCAATGCCGAAAAGAATCTGTGCGCCAGACTCATCGTCATTGAAGCTTGGTTAGGGGGCTACTGAGGGAGTCCTGGATTAGGGGGTCTCCGGACAACCGGACTATATCCTTTGGCCGGACTGTTGGACTATGAAGATACAAGATTGAAGACTTAGTCCCGTGTCCGGATGGGACTCTCCTTGGCGTGGAAGGCAAGCTAGGAAATACGAATATGTAGATCTCCTCCCTTATAACCGACTCTGTGTAACCCTAGCCCCCTCCGATGTCTATATAAACCGGAGGGTTTAGTCCGTAGGATGACATACAATCATACCATAGGCTAGCTTCTAGGGTTTAGCCTCTATGATCTCGTGGTAGATCAACTCTGTAATACTCATATCATCAAGAATAATCAAGCAGCACGTAGGTTATTACCTCCTTCAAGAGGGCCCGAACCTGGGTAAACATTGTGACCCTTGCCTCTTGTTACCATCCACCTTAGACGCACAGTTCGGGACCCCCTACCCAAGATTCACCGGTTTTGACACCGACACATGTCGTAGGCATCGAGGGCATCAAGTTCAAAAAGGATCATCTGTGCGGTGCCTGCGAAGCTGGGAAGATGACTAGGGCCAAGCATTCTTCGAATACAATCATGACTACATCACGTCCCTTCGAGCTTCTTCACATGGACCTATTCGGCCCTACTCATTACTCCACTCTTACTACTACTACTACTTGTCTCTATGGCTTCGTTATTGTTGATGACTACTCTAGATATACCTGGGTGCATATAATTCTCTACAAGACTGAAGTGCAGGATGTCTTCAGAAGAATCGCAAATCGTGCCATGACGAACTATGGCATCAAGATCAAGCACATAAGAAGTGACAACGGCACAGAGTTCAAGAACATCGGCCTCGACACTTATCTTGATACATTGGGCATCACTCATGAATTCTCAGCTCCATACACACCTCAACAGAATGGCATCATGGAGCGCAAGAACAGAACACTCACTGAGATGGCTCGGACAATGCTTGATGAGTACAAGAGACTCCAAGGAAGTTCTGGCCTGAAGCTATTGATACTGCATGCCATGTCATCAACCGTGTTTATCTTCACAAGCTTCTAAAGAATACATCATATGAGCTACTGACTGGTAAGAAGCCAAACATGAGCTACTTTAGAGTATTTGGTGCCAGGTGCTAGATCAAGGATCCACATCACACTTCAAAATTTGCACCGAAAGCACATGAAGGTTTTATGCTTGGTTACGGAAAGGATTCACACTCCTACAGAGGCTTCAACCTCTTTCACTATAAAGTGGTTGAAATTGTGGATGTGCGGTTCGATGAGACTAACGGCTCGCAAAGAGAGCACCTACCAAATGTGCTAGATGAAGTTCCACCTAGTGAATCCATCAAGCTTATGGGTACTGGAGAGATCATACCTTCAGAGGCACAGGCTGAAGAGGAACTTATCATTTCTGCATCAAATCAACCTGAAGACTCTGCTCAGCCCGAAGCCAATGCTGAAGATGAAGACAATGATCAGCAAGAGCAAAATCTTCGTCCAGTTCATCCTCGTGTTGCAAATGAAGTACATATTGAGAAGATAATTGATAGCATCAATGCACCTGGTCACCTTACTCATTCAAGAGAAATGCAACTGGCAAATTTCTGTGGGCACTTTGCATTCGTCTCTATATCTGAACCCAAGAAAGTTGTTGAAGCCTTCATGGAACCTGAGTGGATTCAAGCTATGCAAGAAGAGCTTCAACAGTTTGAACTGAACAATGTGTGGGAATTGGTCAAGCGTCCTGATCCTCGCAAGCACAATATCATAGGCACAAAATGGATCTATCGCAACAAACAAGATGAGAATGGTCAAGTTGTCAGAAACAAGGCTCGTCTTGTTGCTCAAGGATATACTCAAGTTGAAGGAATTAACTTCGATGAAACATTCGCTCCGGTGGCTAGGCTTGAAGCCATTCGCATTCTGCTAGCCTATGCCAACCATCACAACATCCTCTTGTATCAAATGGATGTGAAGAGTGCTTTTCTCAATGGCAAGATTGAAGAAGAAGTGTATGTTGCACAACCACCTGGCTTTGAAGATCCAAAACATCCTGACATGGTTTACAAGCTCAACAAGGCACAACATCCTCCTGTATCAAATGGATGTGAAGAGTACTTTTCTCAATGGCAAGATTGAAGAAGAAGTGTATGTTGCACAACCACCTGGCTTTGAAGATCCAAAACATCATGACATGGTTTACAAGCTCAACAAGGCACTGTATGGCCTCAAACAAGACCCTCGAGCTTGGTATGACACACTCAAAGACTTCCTAAAGAGCAAAGGCTTCAAACCTGGTTCACTGGATCCCACTCTCTTCACGAAGACATACGATGGTGAACTGTTTGTGTGCCAGATCTATGTGGATGACATTATCTTCGGCTGCACTGACCAAAGATACAGTGATGAGTTTGGACACATGATACAAGAACAATATCATATGTCCATGATGGGTGAGCTGAAGTTCTTCCTTGGTCTTCAAATTCGTCAGCAAAGCAACGACATCTTCATATCTCAAGAGAAATACCTCAAAGGATGCCTAAAGAAGCTTGGAATGCAAAACTGCAAAGGTTACACGACGCCAATGCCAACCAAAAGTCATCTGGGTCCCGACAACAATGGTAAAAAGTTCGATCAAAAGGTATACCGCTCCATGATTGGTTCTTTACTCTATTTGTGTGCATCTAGGCCAGATATCATGCTTACACTACAAAAATAATACACTTCCGTGATGATACGTGTTTGTCACAGTAGGTCGCGTTTTCTGTCATGCATGTACATCCATGAAAAATTTATGACAGAATCAAGATAGTCATACATGTGACGTTGTAGAAGTGTTCCATGACATTGCCAAAATTATCATCACGGAAGTGTCCACTTCCATGACTTTAAATCGCGCGTCATAGAAATGCTTTCATTAAGGGTGACCGACACGTGGCATCCATCATAACGGAACGCCGTTAAGCTATCGGGTCAGGTTTTGGATCCAATAACACATTAGCAGCCCCGACCAATGGGAATTTTCCACGTGTAAAATCATTATTGGCTGGAGGAAACACGCATCAGCTCACCATTGGGACAGATGTCATCCGCTCATTGGACCGAAGGCGCCTATGATACAGCGACACGTGGCACGGCCCAACAGAGGCCCATTCCTATGAAAAGGCCGGCCCGTTTGACTTGGTCAAAAGGTGGCGGGCTGATACGTCTCCAACGTATCTATAATTTTTGATTGCTCCATGCTATATTATCTACTGTTTTGAATGTTTATGGGCTTTATTATACACTTTTATATCATTTTTGGGACTAACCTATTAACCAGAGGCCTAGCCCAGATGTGTTGTGTTATGCCTATTTCAGTGTTTCGAAGAAAAGGAATATCAAACAGAGTCGAAACAGAACGAAATCAACTGGAGAAGTTATTTTTGGAAGGAAACCTACCAGATAGACTTGGACCCTACGTCATAAGATGAAGGAGGAGCTCACGAGGGTAGGGGCGCGCCCACCCCCCTATGGCGCGCCCCCCTGCCTCGTGCCCCCCCTTCGATCCACCGACGTACTCCTTTCACCCATATATACGCACGTATCCTAAAACTTCCAGAACGGAGAATAGATCAGGAGTTCCGCTGCCAGAAGCCTCCGTAGCCACCAAAAGTCAATCTAGACCCGTTCCGGCACCCTGCCGGAGGGGGCAATCCCTGTCCGGTGGCCATCTTCATCATCCCGGTGCTCTCCATGATGAGGAGGGAGTAGTTCTCCCTCGGGGCTGAGGGTATGTACCAGTAGCTATGTGTTTGATCTCTCTCTCTCTCTCTCTCTCTCTCTCGTGTTCTTGAGGTGATACGATCTTGATGTATCACGAGCTTTGCTATTATAGTTGGATCTTATGTTTCTCCCCCCTCTACTCACTTGTAATGAATTGAGTTTCCCCTTTGACGTTATCTTATCGGATTGAGTCTTTAAAGATTTGAGAACAGTTGATGTATGTCTTGTCGTGCGTATCTGTGGTGACAATGGGATACCACGTGATTCACTTGATGTATGTTTTGGTGATCAACTTGCGGGTTCCGCCCATGAACCTATGCATAGGGGTTGGCACACGTTTTCGTCATGATTCTCCGATAGGAACTTTGGGGCACTCTTTGAGGTTCTATGTGTTGGTTGAATAGATGAATCTGAGATTGTGTGGTGCATATCGTATAATCATACCCACGGATACTTGAGGTGACATTGGAGTATCTAGGTGACATTAGGGTTTTGGTTGATTTGTGTCTTAAGGTGTTATTCTAGTACGAACTCTAGGGCTGTTTGTGACACTTATAGGAATAGCCCAACGGATTGATTGGAAAGAATAACTTTGAGGTGGTTTCGTACCCTACCATAATCTCTTCGTTCGTTCTCCTCTATTAGTGACTTTGGAGCGACTCTTTGTTGCATGTTGAGGGATAGTTATGTGATCCAATTATGGTATTATTGTTGAGAAGACTTGCACTAGCGAAAATATGAACCCTAGGCCTTGTTTCAACACATTGCAATACCGTTTACGCTCACTTTTATCATTAGTTACCTTGCTGTTTTTATATTTTTAGATTACAAATACCTTTATCTACTATCCATATACCACTTGTATCACCATCTCTTCGCCGAACTAGTGCACTTATACAATTTACCATTGTATTGGGTGTGTTGGGGACACAAGATACTCTTTGTTATTTGGTTGCAGGGTTGCTTGAGAGAGACCATCTTCATCCTACGCCTCCTACGGATTGATAAACCTTAGGCCATCCACTTGAGGGAAATTTGCTACTGTCCCACAAACCTCTGCACTTGGAGGCCCAACAACGTCTACAAGAAGAAGGTTGTGTAGTAGACATCAAGCTCTTTTCTGGCGCAGTTGCCGGGGAGGTGAGTGCTTGAAGGTATATCTTTAGATCTTGCAATCGAGTCTTTTAGTTTCTTGTTTTATCACTAGTTTAGTTTATAAAAGAAAACTACAAAAAAATGGAATTGAGTTTGTCTCATGCGCTTCATCTTTTTAATATCTTTCGTGAGTATGATGGAAAGGAAAATTGTGCCAAAGTGTTAGAAGAAGAATGCATTAGAATGTTTGGCACTAAATCTTTGAATGATGAGCATGATTGCAATGTTGTTAGTACGAATTCTTTGAACATCCATGATGCTAATGATGATTGCACTAGTTATGATGAAAATGCCTCCTATAAACATGTCAATTTTTGTGGAGTGCATTGGGTTTGTAAGTACACACCAAATAGGGAAGATAGATATTGCAAGAGGCATAAGTATTTAGAAACTAAATTGTTTCCAGAAAGTCTTGATGTGAGTGCTGAAAATTTAAAATATCTTTACCGTACTTGTGAACTTTGCAATGAACATGGTCATTTAAATATCAAAATCAAATTGTTTCATGACTGAATCATGTCCAAAAATTGTGATGACTTGATTTCCCTTGCGCATTATAATGAACTAAGTTTGCTTTTGGGTTATGAAGAATTGAAACGTCAAACTAAGCATATTCCAGAATATAACCTTGAGAAATTCCTCGATATTGATCTAGAGAAGGTTTATATGTATTTTGCTGTGAATTGCATTGAAAATCCTTATATTGCCAACTACATAAAGAAAAGAAAACAAATAGAGGATGAAGAAAATGCTAACGAAAGGGAAGAGACTTCCCAATATTCTCCTATTATTTCTTATGATGAATCAGGTAACGAAGAGGAGCCTTCTATCCAACCAATCTCATTGATAAGGAGCTCCAAAAGGAGGATTGAACCCACACATGATGTGAAGAAGAAGAAAAGAAAAAGGAAGAGGGGTAAAAAGGTATCTCTCCCAAATAAAGTTGCTCCTATTATTGTTGTGCCTCATGAAAATGAAGATGATATACTTGATGATGATCTCGGTATGCCTATTGCTTGTTGTGATGATTACGATTGGGAATATAATGATACTTCTTATGATCTTGAAAATCTTTTTGGCACTTGCTTGGAAGAATATAATAATTTCCATACTATTGGTGCTATCCATACTATTAATGATGAGAGTGATTATGCTTATAATATGAAAAGGCCCAAGCTTGGGGAAGCTATGTTTGATGAGGATGACATATTTGAGAATATATTTGCTGCAATTAATGTTTGTCCCAAGCTTGGGGATGCTATGTTTAATAATGAAGATGATGTTTTTAGTCTCCCAAGTTTTAGTATGCAAATTCATAATGATGATAGCATGCCTCCTACTCATGATAATTATTGTGATGATACATATGCTATAAAAAGTAGTGATGATTATATTTATAAAACTTGTCATGATTATGATTACCCTTTTTCTGAACATTACTCTTTTAATGTGGAAACAATTTATAATATTCAAGTCTCTTATGATACTCCCACTATCCCTAATGAGAAGAATTTTGCTTATGTGGAGAGTAGTAAATTTTCTATGCTAGTAGGTCATGAAAAGAATGATTTAGGTGCTGGTTATATTGTTGAATTCATTCATGATGCTACTGAAAATTATTATGAGGGAGGAATATATGCTTGTAGGAATTGCAATAATGTCAAGTTTCCTCTCCATGAGCTTAAAGTTTTGAAGTTATGCTTGTTTTGCCTTCCTATGCTAGTTGATTATTGTTCCCATAAATTGTTTGATCACAAAATCCCTATGCATAGGAAGTGGGTTAGACTTAAATGTGCTAGTCATATTCTTCATGATGCTCTCTTTATGTTTCAACTCATATCACTTATGTGAGCATCATTGAAATCATCATGCCTAGCTAGGGGCGTTAAATGATAGCGCTTGTTGGGAGGCAACCCTATTTTATTTTTGTTCCTTGATTTTTGTTCCTGTTTAGTAATAAATAATTCATCTAGCCTCTGTTTAGATGTGGTTTTATGCTTTTAATTAGTGTTTGTGCCAAGTAGAACCTTTGGGAAGGCTTGGGGGAAGTCTTGTTGATCATGCTGTAAAAAACAGAAACTTTAGCGCTCACGAGAATTGCTGCCATTTTTATTGGAGAGTGCTATTTAGTTAATTCTTTTTGCAGATGATTAATAGGTAAATTCCTCAGGTCCAGCAATTTATTTGAGAATTTTATGGGTTCCATAAGTATACGTTTGATCCAGATTACTACAGACTGTTCTGTTTTTGACAGATTCGGTTTTTCGTGTGTTGTTTGCTTATTTTGATGAATCTATGGCTAGTAAAAGAGTTTATAAACCATAGAGAAGTTGGAATACAGTAGGTTTAACACCAATATAAATAAAGAATGAGTTCATTACAGTATCTTGAAGTAGTGTTTTGTTTTCTTTCGCTAACGGAGCTTACGAGTTTTCTGTTAAGTTTTGTGTTGTGAAGTTTTCAAGTTTTGGGTAAGGATTCGATGGACTATGGAATAAGGAGTGGCAAGAGCCTAAGCTTGGGGATGCCCAAGGCACCCCAAGGTAATATTCAAGGATATCCAAGAGCCTAAGCTTGGGGATGCCCCGGAAGGCATCCCCTCTTTCGTCTTCGTTCATCGGTAACTTTACTTGGAGCTATATTTTTATTCGCCACATGATATGTGTTTTGCTTGGAGCGTCAATTTATTTTGTTAGAATTTGCTTGATGTTATTTATAACAATGTTCTGCATCTTTTATTTCAATAAAAGTGGCATTGATAGCCTTTACTATGCCTATTTTAGAAGTCCACATGTTGCTGTTTGAAAACAGAAAGTTTACCGCTGTTGCAATAATTCCCTAGAAAAGTCAGAATGTGATAAAATATTGAAACCTTTTGCATATTAAGCTCTGATAAATTTACTAGAGTGGGAATTTTCTTTAATAATTTTTGGAGCTAGGGAAGTATGTACGTTGCTGCATTATTTACAGACTATGCTGTTTAGGTAGATTGCTGTTATGTTTGCATTGTTTGCATATGTTTGCTTCCTTAATGATTCTATTTGAGGATAGGACTATTAAATATGCAGAGGAATTTAGCATGCAATGTTGAATAATAATTTTAGTGATTTGCTACAGTAGAGTATGATAAGGTTTTGGCAATGGTTCATACTAACTTATCACACGAGTCCTTGTTGAGTTTTGTGTGGATGAAGCTTTTGAGATTTAGGGAGACCGTGATATGAGAGGAATTAAGGAGACACAAAAACTCAAGCTTGGGGATGCCCAAGGAACCCCAAGATAATATTTCAAGAAGTCTCAAGCGTCTAAGCTTGGGGATGCCCCGGTTGGCATCCCACCTTTCTTCTTCAACAACTATCGGTTAGTATCGGTTGATCCTAAGTTTTTGCTTCTTCACATGATGTTTGCTATTCTTAGATGTCATTTTATTTTGCTTTGATTGCTGTTTGAATAAATTACCAAGATCTGAAATTATTAAATGTTAGAGAGTCTTCACATAGTTGCATAATTATTCGACTACTCATTGATCTTCACTTATATCTTTCGGAGTAGTTTATCATTTGCTCTAGTGCTTCACTTATATCCTTTTAGAGCACCGGTGGTGGTTTTATTTTATAGAAATAGATGAACTCTCATGCTTCACTTAGATTATTTTTAGAGTCTTAAATAGCATGGTAATTTGCTTAAAATCCTAATATGCTAGGTATTCAAGAATAATAAAATTCTCTTATGAGTGTGTTGAATACTATGAGAAGTTTGATACTTGATAATTGTTTTGAGATATGGAGATGGTGATATTAGAGTCATGCTAGTTGAGTGGTTATGAATTTGAGAAATACTTGTGTTGAAGTTTGTGATTCCCGTAGCATGCATGTATGGTGAACCGTTATGTGATGAAGTCGGAGCATGATTTATTTATTGATTGTGTTCCTTATGAGGGCAGTCGGGGACGAGCGATGGTCTTTTCCTACCAATCTATCCCCCTAGGAGCATGTGCGTAGTACTTTGTTTCGATAACTAATAGATTTTTGCAATAAGTATGTGAGTTCTTTATGACTAATGTTGAGTCCATGGATTATACGCACTCTCACCCTTCCACCATTGCTAGCCTCTCTAGTACCGCGCAACTTTCGCCGGTACCATAAACCCACCATATACCTTCCTCAAAATAGCCACCATACCTACCTATTATGGCATTTCCATAGCTATTCCGAGATATATTGCCATGCAACTTTCCACCGTTCCGTTTATGACACACTCTATCATTGTCATATTGCTTAGCATGATCATGTAGTTGACATCGTATTTGTGGCAAAGCCACCATTCATAATTCTTTCATACATGTCACTCATGCATCATTGCATATCCCGGTACACCACCGGAGGCATTCATATAGAGTCATAATTTGTTCTAAGTATCGAGTTGTAATTCTTGAGTTGTAAGTAAATAAAAGTGTGATGATCATCATTATTAGAGCATTGTCCCAGTGAGGAAAGGATGATGGAGACTATGATTCCCCAATAAGTCGGGATGAGACTCTGGACGAAAATAAATAAATAAAAGAGGCCAAAGAAGCCAAAAAAAGAGAAAAGAGGCCATAAAAAAAGAAAAAGAGAATGCCCAAATAAAAAATGAGAGAAAAAGAGAGAAGGGGCAATGCTACTATCTTTTTACCAAACTTGTGCTTCAAAGTAGCACCATGATCTTCATGATAGAGAGTCTCCTATGTTGTCACTTTCATATACTAGTGGGAATCATTCATTATAGAACTTGGCTTGTATATTCCAATGATGGGCTTCCTCAAAATGCCCTAGGTCTTTGTGAGCAAGCGAGTTGGATGCACACCCACTAGTTTATTTTGTTGAGCTTTCATACATTTATAGCTCTAGTGCATTCGTTGCATGGCAATCCCTACTCACTCACATTGATATCTATTGATGGGCATCTCCATAGCCCATTGATACGCCTAGTTGATGTGAGACTATCTTCTCCTTTTTGTCTTCTGCACAACCACCATTCTATTCCACCTATAGTGCTATGTACATGGCTCACGCTCATGTATTGCGTGAAGATTGAAAAAAGTTTGAGAACATCAAAAGTATGAAACAATTGCTTGGCTTGTCATTGGGGTTGTGCATGATTTAAATATTTTGTGTGGTGAAGATAGAGCATAGCCAGACTATTTGATTTTGTAGGGATAGCTTTCTTTGGCCATGTTATTTTGAGAAGACATAATTGCTTTGTTAGTATGCTTGAAGTATTATTATTTTTATGTCAATATGAACTTTTGTCTTGAATCTTATGGATCTGAATATTCATACCATAATTAAGAAGAATCACATTAAAATTATGCCAAGTAGCACTCCGCATCAAAAATTCTATTTTTATCATTTACCTACTTGAGGACGAGCAGGAATTAAGCTTGGGGATGCTGATACGTCTCCAACGTATCTATAATTTTTGATTGCTCCATGCTATATTATCTACTGTTTTGAATGTTTATGGGCTTTATTATACACTTTTATATCATTTTTGAGACTAACCTATTAACCGGAGGCCCAGCCCAGATTTGCTGTTTTATGCCTATTTCAGTGTTTCAAAGAAAAGGAATATCAAACGGAGTCGAAACGGAACGAAATCAACTGGAGAAGTTATTTTTGGAAGGAAACCTACCGGATAGACTTGGACCCTACGTCAGAAGATGAAGGAGGAGCTCACGAGGGTAGGGGCGCGCCCCCTGCCTCGTGGCCCCCCCTTCGATCCACCGACGTACTCCTTTCACCCATATATACCCACGTATCCTAAAACTTCCAGAACGGAGAATAGATCGGGAGTTCCGCCGCCAGAAGCCTCTGTAGCCACCGAAAGTCAATCTAGACCCGTTTCGGCACCCTGCCGGAGGGGGCAATCCCTCTCCGGTGGCCATCTTCATCATCCTGGTGCTCTCCATGACGAGGAGGGAGTAGTTCTCCCTCGGGGCTGAGGGTATGTACCAGTAGCTATGTGTTTGATCTCTCTCTCTCTCTCTTGTGTTCTTGAGGTGATATGATCTTGATGTATCGCGAGCTTTGCTATTATAGTTGGATCTTATGTTTCTCCCCCCCCCTCTACTCTCTTGTAATGAATTGAGTTTCCCCTTTGAAGCTATCTTATCGGATTGAGTCTTTAAAGATTTGAGAACACTTGATGTATGTCTTGCCATGCGTATCTGTGGTGACAATGGGATACCACGTGATTCACTTGATGTATGTTTTGGTGATCAACTTGGGGTTCCGCCCATGAACCTATGCATAGGGGTTGGCACACGTTTTCGTCGTGATTCTCCGATAGGAACTTTGGGGCACTCTTTGAGGTTCTATGTGTTGGTTGAATAGATGAATCTGAGATTGTGTGATGCATATCATATAATCATACCCATGGATACTTGAGGTGACATTGGAGTATCTAGGTGACATTAGGGTGTTGGTTGATTTGTGTCTTAAGGTGTTATTCTAGTATGAACTCTAGGGCTGTTTGTGACACTTATAGGAATAGCCCAACGGATTGATTGGAAAGAATAACTTTGAGGTGGTTTCGTACCCTACCATAATCTCTTCGTTCATTCTCTGCTATTAGTGACTTTGGAGCGACTCTTTGTTGCATGTTGAGGGATAGTTATGTGGTCCAATTATGTTATTATCGTTGAGAAGACTTGCACTAGCGAAAGTATGAACCCTAGTCCTTGTTTCAACACATTGCAATACCGTTTACGCTCACTTTTATCATTAGTTACCTTGCTGTTTTTATATTTTCATATTACAAATACCTTTATCTACTACCCATATACCACTTGTATCACCATCTCTTCGCCGAACTAGTGCACCTATACAATTTACCATTGTATTGGGTGTGTTGGGGACACAAGAGACTCTTTGTTATTTGGTTGCAGGGTTGCTTGAGAGAGACCATCTTCATCCTACGCCTCCTACGGATTGATAAACCTTAGGTCATCCACTTGAGGGAAATTTGCTACTGTCTCACAAACCTCTGCACTTGGAGGCCCAACAACGTCTACAAGAAGAAGGTTGTGTAGTAGACATCACGGGCCGGCCCACATAAAGCCTGTTAACGGCCTGTTCGCATATAGCCCATTTACAACCCGCTAACCCAGGGCCCGTTACGCCCTATCCGAATTAGGCCCAGTAGCATCATCTGGGCCGTCCAATATGATTCAGTCTATTTTAACTTCCGGCCCATGTGTGGCCCATGACTTCTTTCGGCACATATGAGGACCTTTGTAACTCTTGGCCCATTAACGGCCCGTGGTGAAACTGGCCCGTAATGAACAGTGTATAACTTTATACCCATTAACGGCCCGTTATTCCATTGGGTCGTTTCCAGCCCAAGTTATCTTTCGGCCTTCTCAGGGCCCATTGATTCTTGGGCTCATTTGCAGCATTCGGTTACATACGGCCCGTTATTGTCATTTTCTGCTTGTGGGCCAAATTCAGCCCGTCGTTACAGTCGGCCCGTTTGCGAACCGTTAATACGTTGGGCCGTTTTCATGTAAAAAAACCCGTTGGGCTGTTTTCATAGAGTTATCAAATATGGCCTATTAACGGCCCATTATGGTCCACGAATAGTATGGCCCATGATTGGCGAAATGATGATACGCCCCGTAGAAGGCCCATGGATCCTACAGCCCGTATGAGGCCCATGGATAGTACGGCCCGTAGAAGGCCCATGGATCGTACGGCCCATAGAAGGCCCATGGACCCTACGGCCCGTAGAAGGCCCATGGACCCTAAGGCCCGTATAGAAGGCCGATGGATCATACGGCCTGCAGGAGGCCCATGGTTACAACAGTCCGTGTGTTGCCATGATCATTTTGGCCTAGTTACCAAAAATAGGCTATTGTGGCCACTAGAAAAAAACAGAAAAAGAACTGCAGTGACTACAAGCAAACAACTAAACAAGACAATAAGGAAATAAATAAGCAAGCAATTAATGCTAGCCTATTACCGCTATTACACATATTACATCTACTGGGCATCAAAGTTCGCCACCAATGCAAATATAGGGAACAAAGCAGCACATTACATACACTGGCCGTCAAAATTGGCCACCAGTGCAAATAAACGCGGCAGCAAAACAAGAGCATAACTGAAACAACTTTAGAAGAGCTCAAGAAACGTTATCCTGGGTATCCACCATGCTGGCAATAAGCTTAGCAAGCTGATTAGCTTTGTCCTGTTTGGCGCTAAAATCCTCCAACGCTTGCTGTTGCACCAGAAAGTTTGCATCTGAATGCTCCAGGGACTTCCGCAGTCCTTCCGCTTCTTGTCACAGCACAGCTAGTTGATGTCTTTCAGCTTGTAGTTGAGACTCAAGAAACCGAACTGATTCAGACTGTGAGTTTGAATAGCTTGTGCAAGCGGTAGTGGCCAGTAACTCAAACGCTAAACCAAGACAGGACTTTGGGGTTGTCTCGTTGTCTTCAAGATAGTCTTCCTTAGCTGTTTTATCAGCTTTGTTGGAGACTAACAAGGATGTGTCACTATCCTGAACCTTATCTGCATTACTTCCTTTACCATTGCTTAATAAGGCACTCTTCCCCAATATTCTGTCAGCATTCTAAAAGAAGAAACAAGCAGACACATAACAAGTTTAGCATGTACTAGTATATGAAACTCATTTCGGTGAACCAGTTCATTAGTAAGGTGGCCAATGCTTCTATTGCCAAGTACTAGTACATAATAAAAGCATCAAACAAACATATATCTATGTCCTATGGTCACTGCATTGTCTTGCCAAATCAAAATAGAGACACGGTTCAAATCATATAAGTTCAAGACAAAGAAGCAGTGAAAGAATACAAAGCGTGGGAAACAACACGGCACAACAAGATTTCAGATGGGTACCACGGGTCTACATGTACAACAACACTATTGGCTCTGTTGTGATGCTAGTAATGTGCATGATATGAAAGTCAACTGTATACACAATTGAAATTGAAATCAACAGAGCTATTGATAAGAGCAAACCTGTTAAAGAAACATGCGTGAACATACCTGCTGTGCCATTGGAGTTTTGATTGGATCCTTCAATTTAAAAATAAGTTTGTATGAGTAAATACAGTGATACAAGAGCAAAGCAATCATAGTTAAAAAAGGCGCGCCTAAGCGAGCGCTTAAGCGCGCTTAGGCTCTAGGCGTTGGCAAAACGCATTGCGCATAACTACGCATAATCTATGCATAATTGCGCATAAGCATGCGCTTTGGTCAGTAAAGCGCAAGGCGGTGGCAAAATGCACAATTAATGCCTAGCGCTTTTTTGAACTGTGATAGCAATGGAATCTTAAATTAGAACAGTTGTTCTTCAGGTTTAGGCAGTTGTTCTACATGAACAGAGTACAGTAAGACGCAAGAATATAATAATTAAAAACAGAAATTGAGCTCATAGACCTTACCACATTCTTGGTTCGGGACCAGTACAGAACAAGGCGTTGCCAGTCATCGTCCAGTAAATGTGTCTCAGGAGAACGTAAGGGAATTTGATGAGTTTGTTTGCCGGTGAAGTACGTTTTCTTCAGGTAATTCCGATACTGCCACCAAGCATTCTTGAAGATAGCAGAGGTATTAGCATAGGTTACCCCGTCCCGAGTTTCCAAATCGGTCCTTCTCTATAGAGAAAAATGGGAAAATTTGCTGTATTATAACCATCATGGAGGTAGGATGTATGGGACGAAGCAAAGTAATTGCCATGAATAACATTACTTACACATAACTCCTGGACAAACACCTGCAACTGGCATTTTCCTTCATCTTCAGTATAATATTTCCAAGATGGGAAGCTACGCACATACGATTTAACAACATCAAATGCGATAGATGCTAAACTACGACTAGGTGGTTGTGCTTCCTCCACAGGAATAGGCATACTAACTGGTGGAGTTGGGGTTCGCCGTGATAGTACTGGCCCTTTGGGCACTGGAGCTGCCTTACTAACTGCTCTTGTTTGGGAGCTCTGTGGTGGAGATGGTGCTGTGTCAATAGGAATTGGGTTACTATCGGCTGGGGTTGGGGTTAGATTGGGTGAAGCTGGTTCTCTGTCCATCACAGTAGGGGTACAATCTGCGAGAGTTTGGGTTATGTGTGGTAGGGCTGGTTCTTGTGCATGTACAAGCGGGGTGCTATCTCCACCAAGAGGTAGCACTGTTTTATTTGAAGACCGTGTTTTTAGTCCGCTAGATATTACATCACCCGCTCCAATTCAAATGGCTGATAAACAGGAAACATAGTTGAATGTACAGACATTGTATGAGAGACAGATGCAATACATAGTGTGGAAAAAAGAGGGCATGAAATAGTTGACATGTATATTGTTTAACTAAAACGGATAGCATGACATAATTTCACATATTTGATGTCTATCTAAACTGGATAGCATAGCATAACATAATTCAAAGATACGACGAATAACTAAACAGGATTGCATGACATAATTCACCTACATGTTATCTAAGTAATCAGGATCGCATCATTTAATTCACATATGTGATTTATATGCTAAACAGATGGCATTCGATATGATGTCTGAACTAAGAACATGGTGTTGAATATTGTGTATATGATGTCTAAACTATGCAATGCAAGACACCGTATGCATGATATGAGCAGTATAACCATGCCAAGTTAGAGCATACACCTCAGTGGGGGAATAGGACTGGTCATCTGTCTCTGAATCCATCTCCGAGGAGCTATCGGGACCCAACAAGAGATCTGCTTCGACAGGTAGCACTGTCTGCTCTGAAGGCCTTGTTTTCACTCCAGATTTTTCCATCTCCCACCCAAATGGTTGATTCACAGGAAGAGTAGTTTAATGTACAAACATTGTCGACAAATGGAAATGTAATGAAGAAAAGGATGGGCAAGATATCATTCAAATATATGATGCCTGGTTAAACATGATGGCATTGCACATTTCACATATATTATGGCTGGCTAAAAGACATGAGACTGCATAATTCCCATATATGATATAGAAACTAAACATGTGGCATTACAGAACATGTCTAAACTAAGCAGATGACATATATGATGTCAAAAGTAGGCACTGCAAGGCAACATATGCATGATATGACTAACATCATCATGCCAAGGTAGAGCAAACACCTTGGGGGGTAAATAGGAGTGGTCAGCGGCATTTGAATCCGCCTCAGAACAGATATCTTCCTCTAGATTACAATCTGGAGAGGGGTGGGGAGGGTTTGCCATTGAACCCACCATAGAGCGATGTCTGCATGACATTGTATTGCTGCGCAAAACTCTTCTCTTTTTCTCTACATGTTCAGCATGATTGTGTACAATATCTGACATGCATACAAAAAAATATGGTGAGATTATGTAAGGAGAGCATGCAGAAATTTAGAGTGATGGTAACAACCAGTGGATCAACGTTTTTCCGTTGAACCAAAATAGCCCTAATGGATCGACGTGAATGTATAGTAATAAGTGATGCAACAAGTATACAACCTCTTTGCCGTAGCCGTGTCGACCTCAGCATCATTGGGTTGGTCGCTGAAGCAGTTGAGGCAGAGGTCGCTGTCGGAGGTGTGGAGGAAGATCTGAGGAATCTGTAGACGGCGTCCAGGGCACTACTCTGTTGTGATGGATCGTTCTGTCATTGGAGCAGCTCCCGTGAGCCGTAAGACGTCAAGGCTGAAGCAGCATAAGACAGACATCGTCAATCTCAAGTGGGATTCTAATAGCATCTCCAGTAGATGATGTAAAATGGATGTAAAATTAACATCACCAAAAACCACCTGACTACAATAGATGAGGTAAAAACTGTTGACTCTGAACTTAACTGTCGAAACTAAAATTTCCTGTGGAATCTGAATGCTACTGTCGAAACTGAATGCAATGGTAGCAGAGAGGCACTTGACATGTAGTTTAGGGAGGGCCTGCAGTTCATCTTCAACCTGCACCCCCTGAGCCGCCAGCCACCACCGGCCGAACCGCCGGCCCCAGCGCCGCCTCGCCACCCCAAAACAACTCGCCACCGCCGCCCCGGCCAGCCCTCTAGGCCCCCCGCCCCCACCCTGAACCCTAAGATAGATAGTGGGGTACCTCTCCGGCGAGCCCCCGTCCCCGCTGCGGGTGGTTCTTCCTTAACTCCGGCGAGCCCCCAACCCCTGAAAATCGACTGACCCAAAATTCGATTCAGTCGACTGAAGTGTGGCTTAATCAGAGCAGAGCAGCAGCACGAGCGAGGGGGAGAGCAGCAGCAGCAGCTGGGCGAGCGAGCGATCGAGCGAGAGCCGTAGCAGCAGCAACAGCGCGAGCGAGGGGGAGAGCAGCAGCAGCAGCTGGGCGAGCGAGCGATCGAGCGAGAGCCGTAGCAGCAGCAACAGCGCGAGCGAGCGAGCGAGAGCCGGAGCAGTAGCAGCAGATCCGGCTGGTATGCACGCCGCCATCGAAGGGGCCTCGCACTGGGGGAGAGCCGCTGTGGAGATGTCGCCCGCGGCGCCGGCTTCAAGGTAGCCGCTCCATGGGGGTGCGGGATGGAGCACCATCGGTGCCGGGAGGTCGAGTTAAGGAGAAGGTGCGATGCGATGAGTGTACAACCTCTTTGGTGGCAACCAGTAGGCCTTGGCTTCGTCCGAGGAGTCGGTGAGGATGCTGCGGTTCCGGTGGAGCAGGTTAAGGCGGCGCTGTGGGGATGGAGCAGCCGCGATAGACGAGGCGATCATCGGAGCAGCTCCTTGGAGGTGGAGGACGGGGCGGCTGAACCGGCGGGACGGCGAGATGGACGACGGATCCTCATCCGGGGAGGTGGATGAGGGATGTCGAGCTATTGCGGTGGACGACGTCATGGGGGAAGAGGCTCCGGATGGGCACGGTGACGTGGCGGACGGAGGAGGGTGGGGTTTTGCGGCTGGAGCGGAGAGGTTATGGCGGCCTTGGATTTCGAATGGCGAAAAGGGGGCGATGGGAGGGGGTGAAGCATGACATAGGGACGCGCTTGTCCAAAATGTAGGGTGTGTTACAAAAGTATCCCCCACCGATTTGAACTAGCGGCCCTTTCGGCTCAGGGTTAGAAGGGGGATTTCGCGTGTCGGGATTTGGCAGCTGGAGGGAGTTTTCGCGCGGGTTGTGAAGGCGCCAGTTTTGGGAGCACAATATCTGAATTTTCGGGATATAACAAGACGCGGGTTGAATTTTAGGGACAAGCCTAACGTGTAGTAATATTGTACTTGTACGTACCAAATCAATTCGCACTCCCCTCAACCAAAAAGAAAACGAAAAAAACAAAACTATTCACACCACACAAAGAGAGAGTCTTGCCCCGTTTTACTATACAAATGCTATTCAAAGCTACTCCCTCCTTCCATCTATATAGGGCCTAATGCGTTTTTCGATGCTAACTTTGACCAAATATTAGAGCAATGATATATGACATGCAACTTACACAAAGCACACCGTTAAATTCGTCTATGGAAGGTTCTTCCAATGATATAATTTTCACATTGTGCATGTCATGTACTATTAATCTTGTCAATAGTCAAAGGCCGTCTTAAAAATCTCATTACGCCCTATATAGATGGAAGGAAGGAGTATGAATCCATGTTATGTCCGATTAAAAATTTTCGCTTGCTGTATAATGCATGTAACCTACTCATACCAACATTTTAGTGCATTCCAAATGTCTATACTACCGCTGCAATTCGAACTAAATTTGAATTCGTTTCTCTATTTCAATAAGAATCTACAATCATGATTGTTGCCAACTTCAACCATCATAGTTTCCTTGCTATCCGCCAGATATAAATCGGATGGCCTATAATGCAGGATGGCAGGCACACCATCATCAACAACTCCGTTTTTTATAAGAGTAGAGATAAAATATATTAAATGTAGTATAACATGTTCATAACCACACCATGTGTATCACCGTTATATATATTCACACATGCGTCGGTTTGAAACACTATGATAAATTCTTCAAATATCCGGATTCGCTTTTTATAATGAAGTATATATGATCTCTATTCGTCTTTTACACCCACACAACCCTCTTATCTTTGTAGCTAGCGCTAACTTTCTCTTGTGCATGCACACGCCCGCATCCCTCTCACCCTCCTCAGCATTCTCTAGCTCCATCGCGCAAATTCGTCTTTTCACTTTAGGTTGTTCACCCACGGTGTGTGTAGGCCCCCCAACTCCTTCTTTACGGCACACATCGATCGATATGCCTCTCTATCCAGGTGTGCCTAGCACAAACACAAGCTTCCCCTCTTCTCTTGTCACCGTCCATGCCTCACTCCCACCACTCTTTTCATCATTCTCGTACTCGCACACTCCTCCCCCCTCGATATAGTATGCCTCTTGTACCACCTCCTACATGCATCCCCCTCTCTCTATCCTTCTCCTCGTGCCTCATTTGCTTCTAACACACACATGCATGTATACCGATCGATCTCCCAACATATACCTAGATCGACTTTAACTATCCCCCCCATCGATCGACGTACCTCACAAGTTATGTCTCTCCTTTCTCTAACAAAGGGCAATTGATCTTCCTATGTAGTTACGTCTGCTTACCACAGCCACATCGTCCCCCCTCATCATTCGTGCATGCCTCCTGACCCGTCTCTCACACGCACGTGCACAGACAACAAGCAGCCATCTCCTCTCTTATTGATATTGCGGGCGTGCCCTCCGTTTGTCTAGCAAGCCTATCCCGCCATTTGTTAGAAGAAACTCCACTACCACCCCCTCCAACACTCTAGCTCTATCTCTCTCCCAACCTTATTCCTCTCCTGCACATATACATGGATGTCGATCGATCTCCCTTAATACATGAGGCAGATCGATCTCCTTAATACATGAGGTAGGCCTCTCTTCTCCTCCACACATATACCAGCCATTGTACCTCTATAGTTAATTGGGCCTCCCTCTTCCCGCACCACACACCGATAGTCGAGCGCTGCAGGTAGGTATCCATGCCACAGAGACAAACTGCACATGTCCCATCTCACGTTCCAATAGGCTAGCCACTCTATATCTTTGACGTGGGCACACACAAATTCGATGGCACTCTTTATCGATCGCGCGCGCACACACACACATCATCCCTCTCTTCGATTCTATGGACACCTCAAGCCGATGATACCTCCACTCTCTTCTCGTGGATCGCCCACTCTCTTCTTGTGGAGTATATGTTATATCCAGGACTCTATTTCACACACATTGCATATGTTACATCTTTTGGTTGACCCCCCCCCCAAAAAAAACTCTCAAGAACCCACACACTATATCTCTCTAGGTTTGTATCTCTCTCACACAACCCCACGTAGGTGGTGTACATATACAAGAAGAGAATAGGTGCACCGTGCACGTACTCACGCTTTGTGCCCAGCCACACCCGCGTGGGTACACGGTGGAGCTCATTCCTTTACGAAATGGCAGCCCATGTGCTAATTTGAACGCCTATAGCGGTTGTTTACCTAGGGAGGTCGTGTACCACGCGTGCACGAAACAAAGTTCGACTTGACGCATTGCTGCGTTATTTTTAAATAAAGTTATATCGCTCAATGGCACGTACATAGAATATAAAACGATTTTTATGGAGAAAAAGGTAGTACGCTCACTATATACAATGGAGCCTGCCTGCCTGGTTTGTCGCTCTTCAGAGTATCTCACACAAGGTTGTGGTGGCCTCTCTTTCTCTCACCGTTGGTCACTGATCCGGCCACATCCCGTCCGCCGGGGGAAAGGGAGTGTGGTGGCCTCTCTCTCTCTCTCTCACCGTTGGTCACTGATCCGGCCGCATCCCGTCCACCGGGGGAAAGAGAGGAAGTGCATCGTTTCTCCGTTTGACAGCGCCGAGGCAGCACGTCCCGATCTGCGATACACGCCGTTCTCTCTGGCCAAGCTCCGGCGCGGCAGGGCCTACGCCACCTGCTCGCAGATTCCACCCGCCGCCGCTCACCTAGTTACATCCCGACGACCTCCAGGTATCCCCTCCGGCCTTGCTCTACTGCCCGTCTTCCCACGTCGCTGCATGTGGATCTTCCATAGTTCTTTGCCCAAAACGTAGCTCGTCCGGCGTACTTTTCATATTGCATTCTCGTCCTCACACCATTTTAGACAAACACAACCGTGTTGTTATCTTCCCTTAGGACAAGGAATATGCTTCTTTTTTGTCGTCGCATGTGTCATCAACTGTTATTGGCCAGTAATTGTTTCCTTTCTACCTCTTTTTTGCAAATAGGGCTATCCATTTCACCTCGTTGCTATTGCGACCTTTTGGTGAACTGCACAAATCACTTTTTTCTTAAGAGTGTTTTGTGCGGTTGTACTAAAATGTCACACGGGCAACGTCTCTACATTTCAGTGCGACTGCACAAAGGGAGATTGGTTTTGCTCTATCCTCCTCATCCAACTCCGAGCCTAATTTTCTCCAACTAGTTAGTCTTAAGAGAGACTGCAAAGGTGACCGGCTTCTATTTGTGTGTTTATTGGTTCATCAACAGTCCTCCATTATCGTAATCACACTTAATATCTTTGGAACAGGGACGCTCAGTTCTATTTTAGTGGAACTGCACAAAATGATCGGAATGTTGCATGCTCCAGACAGCTACTTTTTTTCCAACATGCCTTGTTGATTTAGACAGAGCTGGGGGGGACGTTGCTTCCAATGAAAGCATGGATCAATTTTAATTTAACACCTTCTCACAACTCTATCTTCAGTTGTGATGTAATTATTAGCTCTGATCTGCTAATAATTGACATGCATTAGCAAGGAAGTTAGTTTTTTATTGTTTTTGTAAGAGCATCGATGGCAAGACACGCGAAACAAAAGCTAAAAGCTCACACCATTGTACAATTTCATGTCGCTGGAAAATTATTTGTATAGTACGTCAATTATGTAAACAAATGATGGAAGCTTGATAGCATTTCCAGAAGCCTCTTCATCATCCGGGTCCATGTGCCATGCACAAAATTATACTCCTTCGTTCCTAAATATTTGTCTTTTACAAATTTCAAACGGGCATATTTTAGAGTGTAGATTCACTCATTTTGCTTCGTATGTGTACTCCCTCCGTTCCTAAATATTCTATTCGTCTTTCTAGAGATTTCAACAAGTGACTACATACGGATCAAAATGAGTGAATCTACACTCTAAAATATGTCTATATACATCCGTATATGCCAGTCCATTTGAAATCTCTAAAAAGACAAATATGTAAGTAGTCACTCGTTGAAATCTCTAGAAAGACAAATACTCTAGAGTATATTTAAGAACCGAGGGGGTAGTGCACAACCGCATGGGAGACTCAGCCCAGTCGTTGCGCCGCATTAATAGTGAGTAATGAGCAGTCAAATCATAAGCCCCACCTCTCCCATTGTAAGTTGCTCTGAAGAAGCAACCATCAATACGCTCTTCTTTGAATTTGCTTATACTACTCCATCCGTCACTGTTTATACAACGCGCTTCAGAAAAAAGAAAAAAAAACTGTGGGACCAAGGCGACTAGTGATCGGCCTGAAAAATAGCATTGGTAGTTATAGCACAGCGTCTATTACTAGAGGGAATAATGCGTACACACATGCATGCAGTGCTTCCACCCCGGGTACACACATGCATGCACTTACTCCACTCCGTAGTAGTACAGTACATGGAGAGAAAATTGTGGACTTGATTGCGGTTACCATGCCCTAATTAATTGAGCATTAAACCAAACGCGTCTAAAGTCTCTCTGGTGGTGGAAATGCATTGAGAGAAATGCATCATAATGAAGCGCGCCCTGTAAACTGTGACGGAGGGAGGAGTAGTATGAAGGTGCAAAACCAAGTACGCGTATGGCCAGTCGGTCAACGCACGTCCTCTTGGCATATCACTGACATGTGGGACAGGAGTGTGAGCAAACCGATCTCAATTGACGGCAAAGAGCCAACTCATCGTTCCTTGAGAGAGACGAGGAGCGAGAACACACAGACGGGCTCGCACAGAGGCCAAGATATATTCGAGCATGGTTGGTTGATCGATATCATTCATTACATGTTAGGCTGCCGTTTTCCGCCCTTCTCCGGAATAAACGTGTACTTTATCAGACATAAAAGAATAAGAGTACAGACGCTCCACCATGCGGTTCTAGTACTAGTACTACTCGTACTACTACGCTTGGCTCTTCGCCTCTTCGTGAAGTCAAACAATGATGGTACTCCGCATGTTGGGTACTACAATGTATGCCTCTCACAATCTGACACCGAATGGACTAATGCATGTCCACCGAGGGTAGGTTGCATTAGTCAAAAGGCGTAAGCGAGCTTCACCTTGTCCTGCAAGCTTCTCCTCATTCTACGAGTTGACAGGACACACCAAAAAGTACTGCTAGTCCATACTCCCTCCTTTCCAGTTAATATGGCTTCGAAACTACTACACAGACGATACTTGTTCGGACGAAAGCTGGACGATGGTGAATCCATTGGCATGTCGTAGTTTGCTCATAGGCATGGACGGCTTGATTAGCACTGTCGTGCAAGAATCGTGCACCATGAGTCGTCTGCATAGCAGCGCTCATATGGCTTAATCTTTTTTGCAGGTAAATGAGAGAGCTTTATTCATATATAAGCATTCTTAGGATGATCAGCCAAGACACTGGTCACTAGGAAGCAAGGTACCCCGCAAAAAAAGTAGGAAGCGAGGTGTTTCATCAAGCCAGCTCTCGGCCACATTCAAAGTGCAGCAAGCACGATTCGCACGAAGATGCGCCGCAAGGTTTGCTGACCTGTTTACATGCTGAATAAAAAAAAAGAGGAAATATTACCGAGCGCTACTATTTGTAACAGGATATGAGCCAGAATTAAGCGAGAATTGTGGCGAGTGTTCCATGCAATCAACTTCCATTATCACATGTGAGAACCCTCGAAGAGAACCAAATGTGTTGAAGATTGCTTTATCACATTTTAAAATTATAATAAGAGTGCAGACGCTCCTCCATCCGGTTCGTACTAGTATAGTACATACCTTTATAGACTATAGTAGTAGTACTAGTAAACTTTGCGCTTGGTTGTTCACCTATTCGGGAAGTCGAACAATAATAGCACTAGTAGTAGTATAGTGTATGCTTCTGGCAATCTGACACCGAATTAACTGTTGCACGTCCACCGCCTGAGCGAGGGAGAGCTTGCATTAGTCAAAAGTTTCTCCTTGTCCTGCGAGCCACCGCGCGCAAGCTTCTCCCGTCCCGCAACCTTCTCCTCGTTCGGCAAGTTGACGGGACACAGCAAAGTAATGCTAGTCCATACTGCCTCTTCTCCGGTTAATATGGCTTAATTTTAAACGAGATAAATACACTGTCTGTCACTGTATATTTGTAAAAATACGGTCAATGGACTGCATAATACGCTCATTGTGCTCAATATATATATATATATATATATATATATATATATATATATATTCTGGTGTTTATACGGTCACTAGCTCACCCTGACTGAGTATGTGTGTGCATGCACGTGTAGGTTGAGCAGTTGAGCATGACCGTGTGTGTTCTGTCGTGTGCTCGGGCATGCATGCATTAGGGCGTCGCGCGCATTTTTGCGTCCATGTGTACATGTGACTGTTGCATACACATAGGGGGAGTACGTGTAGGGGCCACTAAGGAGCAGTCAAATCACACAGTAAGTTAGCCGGAAGAAGCAACCATCATTTCACTCTTGAATGACACGTACACAATATAAAATGGTTGATATGGAGAGAAAAAGAAAACCACTATATATACACTAGCAGGAGCCTAAGCTACAAGCCTGCTTGCTTAGGTTGCTCTCTTCACAAGCATAGAACGACGGGCCTGATCCCGCAGCTGGGGGAAGGGAACAATGTTCTGCGTAGATGCGGTCGACATCGGCGAGGGAGAAAACCCACAGTCGGTGCGTCCTAATCGGGGGTCACTGATGGGGTCATGTACCTAGGGTAGGGTCACGGACCTGATCTAAGTACCTTGCCCGAGGACGCCCTTAGAAGAGGTCGCCTTCCAGTCGACCAATGAGGGACTCGACTGACTTGAAGGACTCGACCACGAAGACTCACTCGACCACCAGAAGGTCAAGAGGCACTCTGCACTGCAACGGCCTGTAATTAAGTAGACTTTATGATAGTAAAGACACTTTATGTGGGGCGTTACCAGTAACGCCCCGGACTTAACTCACCTTAAACCCTCTCCTACGTGGGCTGGCTGGGGTCCTGGCGCACTCTATATAAGCCACCCCCCTCCACAGGTAGAGGGGTTCGGCACCTTGTAACTCATATACTCATAATCCACTCGACCGCCTCTGGGCTCCGAGACGTAGGGCTATTACTTCTTCCGAGAAGAGCCTGAACTCGTACATCTCTGGTGTTTACAACTTCTCCATAGCTAGGACCTTGCCTCTCCATACCTACCCCCCACTCTACTGTCAGGCTTAGAACCACGACAGTTGGCGCCCACCGTGGGGCCGGTGTTTTAGCAATTTTGTGGAGAAGTTGCGATTCTTCCGAGTACTTTCATGATGGTGGCTGCTGGAGTTTTGGTCGAGGGTCGAGAGATCCGTCTCGGTGCTCTCACCTTCATCGCCGACGACTCCGCCTGGCTCCAGGAGGCTCCACTCGACGTTGATGCCCTCCCCGTCCGCGGTGCGACGCATTTTCGCGCATGTGTCCGCGGTGTTCTGCTGCGGCAACCGTCGACCCCGTATCGGTCGACTCCTCCATCGTCCACCCTCCCGGTCTCCCGTCAGCGCAAGCGCTCGGGCCAGTCGAGGCTTCAGCGGTGGGTGAGGCACGCGGTGGCTCGCCAGACGGCCACCTCTCATGTTGCGGCAATCGAGCCCGATGAATCTCTCTACGGCCTGTTCGATCTGTCGACTGGCTCCGTAGAGACTGCATCCGAGTGCGATAGCAGTGATCCAGCGGCAGAAATCCTGATGGTCGACGGGCCCCGCAGTCCCCCTGGCTTCGCCCGTGATGGTGGAGCAGGCGACGGAGGCGACCCCGCACGAGACCACGAAGAGTACCAGCCCGAGCCACTCGACTCTCTGCAAAGAGAGGAACTTCGCCGCAGGAACGTGGATGCCCTGCGTACGCCCATCGCAGGAGAAACCCCCGAGGCTCGCGCCTTGGAGGAGGCACGTTTGGCCAACTTGGCCGAACGCACTCGACTGGAGAATCTTCAGCGAGCACTCGACGAGCGCGCGCGGCAACGAGTTCCCGACAACAGTCGACGTCAACTCTTCCCGCCGACTCAGGTATATCGAACCCCAATCCAGAATTTAGCAGCTGCGACCCGTATAGCAGAGTCTATCCAGCCTTCTCAGTCGGAAGCTGGCAGAGGCTTGATGCAGATCAGGGATCTGCTCTGGGCAGCAGGAGATCAGAATTCGGCCGTGTCGCAGTCGCGCAACAGAATTCACAGTCGATCCGTCGCTGCGAATACGGTTCAGTCGGCTCACAACCCCAGATCGCCTCCGCGGCATGAAGGGCGCGAGAACCGGCGAGACCAATATGGTGACCGACTCGACCGAGATGATAGGCGTCGAGTGCCCAATTCCCCTCCGAGGGGTGGGTCTTACACTCCTCGGCGGCAAGATGACAGGCGTCAGCTCAGTGCGGGGCGAAGAGTTCCAGTCGACCCCAGAGAACCAGGCTTCGACGCGCGGTCCATTATCGTGCAAGGTTTGGTCGACCGGAACAGAGCCCATCGAGGTGGACTCGACAAAGATGCGCCCACAAGCAGTCGAGTGCATGTTTCTGGTCCTGAATGTTTCAGCAGAGCTATCAGAGCCGCAGTTATCCCTCCCAATTTCAGGTTGGCAACAGGAGTCAGCAAGTTCACTGGTGAGTCTAAGCCTGAAACTTGGCTCGAGGACTACCGAGTGGCGGTTCAGATTGGTGGTGGAAACGACGAGGTGGCCATGAAGCATTTGCCCCTCATGCTGGAAGGTTCTGCCAGGGCATGGTTGACTCAATTACCTCCTAGCAGCATTTACACTTGGGAAGATCTGTCCCGAGTGTTCATGAGAACATTTGAAGGAACTTGCAAGCGACCAACTGGACTGACAGAGTTGCAAGTCTGCGTGCAGAAGACCAATGAGACTCTCAGAGAGTATATTTAGAGATGGATCACTTTGCACCATACTGTGGAGAATGTGTCTGATCACCAGGCAGTCTGCGCCTTCAAGGATGGCGTCAAGAACAGAGAATTAAGTTTGAAATTTGGTCGAACCGGTGACATGACCTTGAGTCGGATGATGGAGATTGCTACCAAGTACGCCAACGGCGAAGAAGAAGACCGACTCCGAAGCGGCAAGCACAAGCCGACCCAGTCGGAAAAGGGAAGCACCAGTCGGAAACAAAAGCGGAAGGCTGAACCAGCAGCTCCTGGAGAGGCTCTGGCCGTGACTCAGGGAAAGTTTAAGGGGAAACCAAAAGGATCCTGGAACCCTAAGAAGGTAAAGGATAAAGAAGGGAACGACGTAATGGATATGCCATGTCACATCCACACGAAGAAAGACGAAGAGGGGAATATCATCTACCCGAAGCACACCACTCGCCAATGTCGACTCCTGATCCAGCAGTTTCAGGGAAAACAGTCTAAGGACAAGGAGAAGGAGTCGGACAAGGCCGAAGACAAGGAGGACAGTGAGGAAGGATATCCGCATATCAACTCCACTCTAATGATCTTTGCAGATGTGGAAAGCAAGAGTCGATTGAAAGTCATTAACCGAGAGGTGAACATGGTTGCCCCAGCAAAAGCAAATTATCTGAAATGGTCCCAAATACCCATCACATTCGACCAATCTGATCACCCGACTCATATTGCCACCCCTGGGAGGCAAGCCTTGGTGGTCGATCCAGTTGTCGAAGGCACTCGACTGACAAAAGTGCTGATGGACGGTGGAAGCGGGCTGAATTTGTTGTATGCAGACACACTGAAAGGAATGGGCATTCCGATGTCCCGACTGAGCACTAGTAACATGAGCTTTCATGGAGTTATACCAGGGAAGAAAGCCGAGTCACTCGGCCAAATAGCTTTGGACGTGGTGTTTGGCGATTCGAAACATTTTCGCAAAGAAAAGTTGACGTTTGAGGTCGTGGATTTTCAGAGTGCATATCATGCCATTTTGGGGAGACCAGCTTACGCACGGTTCATGGCTCGACCATGTTACGTGTACCTCAAATTGAAGATGCCCGGCCCCAAAGGAGTGATCACTGTCACCGGTGATCGGAAAAAGGCAGAAGAGTGCTTTCAGAAGGGCTCAAAGATTGCCGATTCCCAGGTGACAGCGGTCGAGTTCGAGGAATACAAGCAAAACGCAGATCCGAGTGACTTGCTGCGATCCAAGAAACCCGCCACATAGTCTGCATTTCAGTCGTCCGGTGAGACGAAGCCTGTTCACATTCACCCGACCGACCCCGATGCAGCTCCGACCCGCATCTCCACAACACTCGACCCAAAATAGGAAGAAGCGCTCATCCAGTTCCTCCGTGAGAACTGGGACATTTTTGCATGGAAGCCCGCTGACATGCCAGGTGTTCCCAGGGGACTGGCTGAGCATCGCCTAAGAGTCGACTCATCTGCAAAACCAGTCAAAGAGCATCTTCGGCGGTCCGCCGTCCAGAAGAGAAAAGCCATTGGTGAGGAAGTGGCTCGACTGTTGGCGGCAGGATTTATCCGAGAGATATACCACTCCGAGTGGCTCGCTAATGTCGTCATGGTTCCTAAGAAGGACAAGTCGCTCCGTATGTGCATTGATTTCAAGCACATCAACCGGGCCTGCCCGAAAGATCATTTTCCTCTCCCTCGCATAGATCAAATTGTTGACTCGACCGCGGGATGCGAGATATTATCTTTTCTAGATGCCTATTCCGGGTACCACCAGATTCGTCTGTACGGACCCGACGAGGTAAAAGCAGCTTTCATCACTCCATTCGGGTGCTTCTGCTATATCACCATGCCGTTCGGCCTCAAGAATGCCGGAGCCACATTTATGCGAATGATTCAGAAGTGTCTACTCACTCAAATCAGTCGGAATGTGGAAGCGTATATGGATGATATCGTTGTCAAGTCACGAAAAGGTTCCGACCTGCTCGCTGATCTTGCCGAAACATTTGCCAACCTCAGAAGGTATGATATCAAGCTCAATCCATCAAAGTGCACATTTGGAGTTCCTGGTGGCAAGTTACTCGGTTTTCTCATTTCCGAACGGGGAATCGACGCTAATCCAGAGAAGATCGGCACTATTCTCCGAATGAAACGCCCTGTGCGAGTGCACGATGTCCAGAAGCTTACTGGATGCTTGGCCGCATTAAGTCGATTCATCTCACGACTCGATGAAAAGGCATTGCCTCTTTACCGACTGATGAAGAAGGCAGACAAGTTCGAGTGGACTCCAGAAGCTGATGCAGCGTTTGCCGAGCTAAAAGCTCTGCTCTCCACCCAGCCGGTGCTTGCTGCTCCAATCAGAAAAGAGCCTCTGTTGCTCTATATCGCAGCCACAGGACAAGTCGTCAGTACTGTGCTTACGGTCGAGCGGGAAGAAGAAGGAAAAGCTCTCAAAGTTCAGCGCCCAGTGTATTATTTGTCTGAAGTCTTGACTCCATCCAAGCAGAGATATCCTCATTATTAGAAGCTTGTGTATGGAATATACATGACCACAAAGAAGGTTGCTCATTACTTCTCTGATCATTCCATCACAGTCGTCAGCGACGCTCCACTATCAGAGATTTTGCACAACAAAGATGCAACTGGTCGAGTGGCCAAATGGGCGATTGAACTTCTTCCCCTTGATATCAAGTTTGAGGCAAAGAAAGCCATTAAGTCCCAGGCAATAGCAGATTTCCTCGCCGAGTGGATTGAACAGCAGCAGCCGACTGAAGTTCACTCGGAGCATTGGACCATGTTCTTTGATGGCTCTAAGATGTTGAATGGTTCCGGTGCTGGGGTCGTCCTGATTTCCCCCAGAGGAGATAAGCTCAAATATGTGCTCCAGATTCACTTTGATTCCTCCAACAATGAGGCAGAATATGAGGCCCTCTTATACGGGTTGCGCATGGCCATTTCACTCGGCGTCCGTCGCCTGATGGTCTATGGCGACTCGGATTTAGTGGTCAACCAGGTGATGAAGGAGTGGGACGTGAGAAGCCCAGCCATGACTGGATACTGCAGTGCAGTAAGGAAGCTGGAAAAGAAGTTCGAGGGGTTGGAGCTCCATCATATACCCCGACTGAAAAATCAAGCATCTGATGATCTAGCAAAGATAGGATCCAAGAGAGAAGCCATTCCGAGTGGTGTGTTCTTGGAGCATATACACACTCCGTCAGTCAAAGAAGATCCTTTCACCGAAGAAGCTCCACAGCCCAAGAGTGCCACAGATCCGACTGAGGTTGAAGTCCCAGCAGTGGTCGACTTGATCATGGAGGTCTTGGTGGTCATTCCCGACTGGACAGTTCCATATATCGCGTATATCCTGAGAAAAGAGCTCCCGGAGGATGAGGAAGAGGCTCGACAGATCGTCCGCCGATCCAAGGCCTTTACCGTAATCAAAGGACAGTTATACAGAGAAAGCGCGACTGGAGTCCGTCAGAAGTGCATAACGCCGGAAGAAGGTCGAATCATCCTTAATGATATTCACTCGGGGACTTGCGGTCATCACGCGTCCTCTCGGACAATTGTGGCCAAAGCGTACCGAGCCGGATTTTACTGGCCAAAGGCGAATGAGATGGCAAAGGAGATAGTGGATAAGTGCGAGGGATGTCATTTTTACTCAAATATGTCGCATAAGCCTGCATCAGCCCTGAAGACCATTCCACTCGTCTGGCCTTTCGCAGTATAGGGGCTGGATATGGTCGGTCCTTTGAGAACAGGGCAAAGTGGCTTCACGCATGTACTGGTGGCAGTCGACAAGTTCACCAAGTGGATTGAGGCTAAACCAGTCAAGAACCTTGACGCCGGTACTGCTGTTAGCTTCATCAGGGAACTAATATTCAGATATGGAGTCCCGCACAGCATCATTACGGATAATGGGTCGAACTTTGACTCGGAGGAATTCAGAGATTTCTGTAGCTCTCAAGGCACACGAGTCGACTACGCTTCAGTCGCCCATCCGCAGTCGAATGGACAAGCAGAGCGAGCCAATGGCCTGATTCTCAAGGGATTGAAACCCTGACTGATGCGTGATCTCAAGCATGCAGCTGGAGCTTGGGTCGACGAACTTCCCTCAGTGCTTTGGGGACTGCGGACCACACCTAATCGGTCGACCGGAAGAACTCCATTCTTCTTGGTCTACGGAGCTGAAGCGGTTTTGCCGAGTGATCTTCTCCACAATGCTCCTCGAGTTGAAATCTACAACGAAGCAGAAGCTGAACAAGCGCGGCAGGACGCAGTCGACCTTTTAGAGGAAGAAAGGGAGATGGCTCTGATCCGGTCGACCATCTACCAACAAGATTTGCGTCGTTTCCACGCCAGAAATGTGAGAGGTCGAGCCTTCCAGGAAGGAGATTTGGTTCTCCGAGTGGATCAGCACAAACCACACAAGCTTGCTCCTTCTTGGGAAGGTCCTTTCATCGTCACCAAGGTTCTCCACAACGGGGCGTACCGTCTTTACAACGTCGAGCATAATATCGACGAGACCCGAGCTTGGAACGCGGAACTACTCCGCCCATTTTACACTTAAGGTTTATCACTCGGATGAGTTGCAATAAAGTACTTCTGTAGTTCATGGACCTCAAAATAATAGTGTCATAGTTCCTCCATAATTTTTGTCACTTTTTATTTTTGTCCAATAAAATTCCCCCTCAGTGGGTGACTTAGCTGCAGCCCTGTGCTCGCCTAAGTTTGTAAAAATCCTACCGAGTGAAGAGCAAACCTCTCACTCAGGGGCTTAGCTGCAGTCCAAGCACTCGCCTAAGATATAAAAATCCTACCGAGTGGTAAGCTGGACTTCCACTCGGAGGCTTAGCTGCAGTCAAAGTACTCGCCTAAGATATAAAAATCCTACCGAGTGGTAAGCCGGACTTCCACTCGGAGGCTTAGCTGCAGTCAAAGTACTCGCCTAAGATATAAAAATCCTACCGAGTGGTAAGCCGGACTTCCACTCGGAGGCTTAGCTGCAGTCCAAGTACTCGCCTAAGTTATCAAAATCCTACTGAGTGAAGAGCAAACCTCTCACTCGGAGGCTTAGCTGCAGCCCAGTGCTAGCCTAAGTTATAAAAATCCTACCGAGTGAAGAGCAAACCTCTCACTCGGGGGCTTAGCTGCAGTCCAAGCACTCGCCTAAGTTTGTAAAAATCCTACCGAGTGAAGAGCAAACCTCTCACTCGGGGGCTTAGCTGCAGTCCAAGCACTCGCCTAAGTTTGTAAAAATCCTACCGAGTGAAGAGCAAACCTCTCACTCGGGGGCTTAGCTGCAGTCCAAGCACTCGCCTAAGATATAAAAATCCTACCGAGTGGTAAGCTGGACTTCCACTCGGAGGCTTAGCTGCAGTCCAAGTACTCGCCTAAGATATAAAAATCCTACCGAGTGGTAAGCCGGACTTCCACTCGGGGGCTTAGCTGCAGTCCAAGTACTCGCCTAAGTTATCAAAACCCTACCGAGTGAAGAGCAAACCTCTCACTCGGGGGCTTAGCCGCAGTCCAAGCACTCGCCTAAGTTATAAAAATCCTACCGAGTGAAGAGCAAACCTCTCACTCGGAGGCTTAGCTGCAGCCCAGCGCTCGCCTAAGTTATAAAAATCCTACCGAGTGAAGAGTAAACCTCTCACTCGGAGGCTTAGCTGCAGCCCAGTGCTCGCCTAAGTTATAAAAATCCTACCGAGTGGTAAACTGGACTTCCACTCGGAGGCTTAGCCGCAGCCCAGTGCTCGCCTAAGTGGACTAAAGAATAAGTCGATTGCAGTAAAGGCGCCTTGCTTTGAACCCGCAAAAGACATTTCGAGCCAAAAGCAATCGTATTCAAGCACCAAATTCAAGTTTGAATCGATATCTAAAGGAACCGAAAATGCTCAGGCGTTAAGCCCGTTAAGGTTATCGGTTACAATTCCACTCGGCATACCGAGGCAAATTTAAAGCGTCGAGCTAGAAGAAGTTTTTTACCCCTCCTGTGGAGGGCTGGAAGGTGCAAAAAACTCATCAAGGTCAATTCCATCGGCGATCCGAGTGGCAGCCGCAAGGAAAGTTTCCATAAAGGACCTGAAGTCGTGTTTCTTGGTGTTGGCCACCCGGAGGGCCGCCAGCTTCTCTTCTCGCGCATCTTTGCAGTGGACTCGGGCCAGACACAGAGCAACATCTGCACCGCACCGAGCCGAGGACTTCTTCCATTCCTGCACTCGACCAGGGATCGTGTTCAAGCGAGCCATCAGCGACTCAAGGTCATTCTGAAGTGTCTCCCCAGGCCAGAGCGTCGAGTCGATGCGAGATGTGGCGGCCTTCAGCCTTGCGAGATAGTCCACGACAGTTGCAACACGAGACTCCAGTCGGAAAACATCCATGGCAACTTCGTCGTTCACCGGAGAATTGACGGGGTCGAGGTTTGGCTCCAGCCGGCTAGTTTCTTCTTCAAAGTTTTGGCAAAATTCTGCAAGGATGATCACTGAGTCAAGGGGATGGTCGAATGGAAAAACCACGATTGGAAATGTTTGCCGAGCATAGAGGTTTACCTTCAAGCATAAGAAACAGCTTCTTGGCAAGACCACTCAGGAAGGCCTCCAGATCATTTTTCTTCCCAGTCAACTTACTGACTTGGTCGGTCAGGGCAGCTTTATCAGTTTTCAGTCGACTGACCTCCTTGTTGGCGATCCCAAGAGCAGCTTTCAGATTGGTATTGTCTTGTTCAAGCTTGGTGACTGAAGCTAACTTCTCGTCAGCAAGCTTGATCTTCTCAGCTAGTTCGAGGTCTTTCTTCTGTTGGGCCTCCCTTACCTTACCTGCAAGTTACAGCAAGATCAGATTTTGAAACAAGCAAGGGGAAAAGCAGTCGTCAGGGTCTCACCAAACATACCTTCGGTCTCCTCCTTTTCCTTCGTCAGCTTCTCCTGAACCAGCTTCAAGCTCAACTCGAGTTGAGTGTGCTTGTTTTCCAGCTCAGAGTAGCGAGCCACAAGATCACAGGAGTTCTGCGAAGATCCAATCGACTAAATGTCAAATATAATTCACTTCCGAGTGAAAAAGGAAAAACCACACGTTTCTAAGACTACAGCCGAATACAAGCATTCGACCGTAGTCTCGGGGACTACACCCAGTGGGTGCACTCAGCGTGCCCCCACTAATCCTGTTGAAGATAAAGTCGACCAGGGGGATGTATTCTTTAAGACTGTAATCGACTGCAAGCAGTTGACCACATCTCGGGGACTACACCCAGTGGGTGCACTCAGCGTGCCCCCACCGGTTTGTGAAATCCAGTCGACATAGTCAACTGACAGAAAGATCGACATCATAAAGCCTAAGGCCGACTGCCAGCAGTCGACCTTAGCCTTGGAGACTACACCCAGTGGGTGCACTCAGTGTGCCCCCACTAATCCTATTAAAGACAGAGTCGACCAGTCGACCGGATTGCGAAATCCAGTCGACTTGGTCGAATGACAGAAAGGCTGAAATTATAAAGCCTAAGGCCGACTGCCAGCAGTCGACCTTAGCCTTGGGGACTACACCCAGCGGGTGCACTCAGCGTGCCCCCGCTAACACGGAGTTTAATCGACACACCCAGCGGGTGACTATTATAAATTCTGGAAAGGAAAAGTTTTTGGTAGCATATCCTAACAGAACAAACGGTGGTCGACTGACCTGAACATTGCTTTGGAGGGCAGAACTGGCGTCATAAGCCGCTTGGCTCGCATCCCGGATGGTCTTCAACTGCTCCATCATGATTCCTGCTTGACGTATCGCCTCCTTCGCCGCGCCAGCTTGGTCCTCTGGGACGTGGTGCATCGTGAAGAGGGAGGGCTGCTGAGCACTCGTCAGTGGATTTGCGAAGGACACCGTGTGTCGAGTGGTGTTCTCCTCCTCCGCAATCAGAATCTCAGGCGCCGTCACATCCTGGGGCAGCCTGCTGGCGGACGCTTTCCTACTCCTTCTGCGCTTCAGCGGTTCTTCATCCTCATCATCATCAGGGAGATTGATAACAGCATTGGGTGGAGCTACAGAGAAGAATCAGGATCAGAGATCGTGAGTCAGTCGACTAAAAACGGCGTTAAGAATATAGTACCTGGTTTTGAAGTTGCTGCGTCCTCCATCTCATGGTCGTCAGCCCGGGCTGAGGTCTCAGAAGTAGCAGCACTGCAACTCCAAAGAATCGGTCGACTAACTTCAGCGTCAACCAGAGACAAAGTTCACACAAAATAAGAAGACTTAAGCAGCACGATTACCCTGATATGGTGGGGATGGACACCTTCATCTTCGGCAGGAGCTTGGTCGGCTTCGACGGGGCCGCCCTGGGCTGCTTCGGCGCCTTTTCAGTCGGCACTTGAGAGGTGGTCCGAGGGCGCTTGGTCGACTGAGCAACGGTCGCAACCCCCTTGCCACGTTCAGTCGAAGGGTCGTGGACAAGCTTCGACCGCCTTTCTGAGCGCGGTGGTACGACCTCCTCCTCCTCTTCTTCCTCGTCTTCAACGTCATCTTCATCACCGTCATCATCATCGTCGTCATCATCATCCTCAGCAACATTCGAGTCCCATTCCTCCTCCTCCTGGATCTCGTCCCCACTCGCCTCACCCTCCTCAGTCGGAGCTTGTGCCCCATTGGGCATCGAGTACAGCTCGGTGAGGGCCTGATAGACATCAAGACAAGGGTCAATCGACCAATCGGCAGAATAAACAGAAATGAGTATGACAAGAACACAGTGGAGAGCAGAGCAGACATACCTTGTCTGGATCACTGTTGTGGTCGAGTGGAGGAATCCTTCTGGCTCCGCGTGGGTTATCCTTGTTTCCGGTAACGGCGGCCATCCATCTTTCCAGAGTGACATTGTCGACTGCTTCTGGATGGACTCGAGTCTCGTCTTCAGTCCCACAGTACAACCACATGCAGTGGCTCCGGAACTGAAGGGGCTGGATACGACGCCTAAGGAAGACCTCTAGGAGATCCATGCCCGTCACTCCCTCCCGGACCAACTGCACCATGCGCTCCATCAACATCTTCACGTCAGCTTTCTCCTCCGGGATCAACTTCAGAGAGGAGGGCTTGTTCACTCGGTCCATGGTAAACTGAGGGAGTCCACTCGACTGCCCCGACATCGACTGGTCCTGGCAGTAGAACCAGGTCGACTGCCAGCCTCTGACTGACTCGGGAAAGGTCATGGGCGGGAAGGTGCTCTTATTCCTCACCTGGATCCCCAGGCCCCCACACATTTGGACGACTCGGGTTCTTTCATCGCCTGGGCTCGCCTTCTTCACGGTCTGAGAGCGACACGTGAATATATGCTTGAACAAGCCCCAGTGCGGTCGACAGCCCAGAAAACCCTCACACATGGACACGAACGCAGCAAGATAGGCGATAGAATTTGGGGTAAAGTGGTGGAGCTGCGCTCCAAAGAAGTTCAAGAAGCCACGGAAGAAAATACTCGGCGGCAAAGAAAATCCACGATCAACATGGGTGGCCAAGAGCACGCACTCACCCTCTTCTGGCTGGGGCTGCCACTCCTTCCCCGGAAGCCTCGCAGCTCCATGGGGGATCAAGCCCTCGTTGGCCATGTCGAGGAGATCTTTCTCTGTGATGGTCGACTGGATCCAGTCTCCTTGGACCCATCCCTTCGGCAGGCAGGATCTGGACGAAGACCCGCCGCGGCTGGTAGATCTCCCCTTCGCCTTCTCCGACGCTGACGCCTTCTTCGCGCGTTCCAGCGCCGCCGTCTTCTCCTTGGCCATGGTTGCCGGCGAGACGCGTGAGGGGAAGTTGTGCGGGGGCGAGAGCGAGCGCGCTGGACGGAGACGAAGGGAGCAGAGAGAGAGAGAATGCTGAGGCACAGTACAAAAAATTCTCGCCGGGCGCATTTATAAGGTCCCTTCTGAGTGGATGACAGGTGGGCCCGGTCGATCTAATCATATCCAGGAACAGTTATGCAGACGGGATACGTGGCGAAGAAAGCGGCGCGGAGATCGAGGCGTCTATGTACCGTCCCATCCGAACGCCGCGGCCCGCTCCGCTTCGCGCGCGTCCCCAAATTTCGCATCCCGCGGAATCCGCGAACGGCAGATCGGTCTGTCAGACGCGGGGTTTCCTGCGATCCGTCGCTCGGAGATCGTCGAAGCCCGAAAGATCACTCAACGAAAGAAGAGAATGGATCGAGTCGACTGAAGACAAGTTGCTCACTGTCGACGAAGAGATTCTTTGGTCCAGAACAACGCACGACCAGTGTGCAAAGGTTAATCGGAAACAACATCAACTCCTTCCTCACTCGAAGCCTCAATCCATTCGGGGGCTAATGATGGGGTCATGTACCTAGGGTAGGGTCACGGACCTGATCTAAGTACCTTGCCCGAGGACGCCCTTAGAAGAGGTCGCCTTCCAGTCGACCAACGAGGGACTCGACTGACTTGAAGGACTCGACCACGAAGACTCACTCGACCACCAGAAGGTCAAGAGGCACTCTGCACTGCAACGGCCTGTAATTAAGTAGACTTTATGATAGTAAAGACACTTTATGTGGGGCGTTACCAGTAACGCCCCGGACTTAACTCACCTTAAACCCTCTCCTACGTGGGCTGGCTGGGGTCCTAGCGCACTCTATATAAGCCACCCCCCTCCACAGGTAGAGGGGTTCGGCACCTTGTAACTCATATACTCATAATCCACTCGACCGCCTCCGGGATCCGAGACGTAGGGCTATTACTTCTTCCGAGAAGAGCCTGAACTCGTACATCTCTGGTGTTTACAACTTCTCCATAGCTAGGACCTTGCCTCTCCATACCTACCCCCCACTCTACTGTCAGGCTTAGAACCACGACAGTCACTGCGGTATGGGCCGATGCCGCGTCCCAACTGCCCTTCTAGCTACAGCCCGACGTCCCAGGTAGTCCATCTTCCTTCTAGAGCCGGCTTGCTCCACTACCATAGCTCCATCTCCATGTCGATCTTTCTCTATTTCTACCGGCTTCTACTTGTGATGAGTTTATGTCTCATGAACTAGTGCTAGTACTATTATTCTAATCACACTTCTTCAATATCTTTGCCATCAGGTATGCTCATGTCGATTTTAGTGGAACTGCACAAAAGCATCGTATGATCCGAGGGTGCCAGCTGTCTTTCCTTCGACAGGTTCTACCTGGCCAAGAAATAAAATCATGTTTAGGGTTTAAGTCGTAGTGACCCCATCAGTAGTTTTTCTTTTGTACACGCTCTCACAACTTTTTTCTTTAGTTGTGAAGTAAATATTGGCTATGATCTGTGAATCATTGAGATGCATCAGCATGCGTGTTAGTTTTCCTTTGTATTTGATGGAATGTTGTAACGCGGCAACCTTGGAATAGGAATGAAAATGGAGTGGAAAGTTTCCGTTTTTTCGGAGAAAAAATGGAAACAGAGAGAAACCAACGTTTCGTTTCGTTGGATCGCACCATCGAGCAAAACCAATGTTTAAATCACGTCTGTCGTGTTCGTGTCTCACCCTCCTCCATGGCTCAACCCCACACGGTCGCTCGGCATGCCACTCACCACAAACCGAGTATATGATAACTTTCTCGCCTGCTTGTTGATGGATCGCGCCATGGAGTACTAGCACTACTGGAAGAGATTGACGAGTTGGGGGAGGACAGCTAGCTGTAGCACGGACTCCCAAGAACTTTTTACATGCGTGTTGTAGCCGGCTACTGCGACCTTTGAACGCGGAGCAGCCGCGTGCACCCGGAAGCGGCGCGGGCGACGCTCTCTCGGCCGGCGCCCCGCTTCAATGTCGGTGCCAATGAGAGGTCGCGTCCGCTCTGGTCGGGCATGAATGCGGCACTGACCAGTTTAGGCGGGAAGCACGCGCGGGTGATGAAGAGGGTTCGGGTTGGTCAGGACCGGCCGTGGCAGCGGTCCGGACATGCGCAAACAAGAGATGTTGTACGTTAATATTGCTGCGTATATAATTAACACTGTAAATAATGTGCCAGTTGGACAAATATGATTGGAGATGGAGATGGAAATGGAATTTTACGTAAACACGGATATGCATGTCTATGTCTATGTATGTGTGCGCGATGACTCTCGCGACCTGGAAGCGAGGGCGTGTTTTTGATCGAGTTTTCTTTCTTGGTATGTTAGAAAATCAGTTTGCCTAATTCACATCTAGATGTTATTTAAGGATATCACATCTAAGCTCCCACAAGTACATAATGTAGCAACAAGAAACAAAAAAAACTAGGAAAAAATAGACCATTAACAGAGTGGACATCAACTTAGGGTTTGCACTCTCCACACGCTCGCCGCACTACATATATGTTACACGCTGGAGGCTCAGTGTTCATTTGCTAGGGTTTGTTATATTCACAGTCTCTCACCCTCTCTTCACCAGATCTAAACAAGATTGCATTGGCCTCTTGTGTCTCTCTCCCCCCTCACAGCTGGTGAAGGAGGCGTCCGTATCCCGTCGCACCGGGAAGGGGAGGAGGTGCAGCGTTCACTCTATCGCCTTCGGCGAGGGAGGCAATCCACTGCCAGCTGCATTGTTCTCTTTCACCCAGCGCCTGTGCAGCAGGGCCACCGACCCCTTCTTCCTCGCTGTCGTACGTAGTGTGGGCAGATCCGGCCTCCCGACGCAGGCCTTGCCACATCCCGACGACCCTAAGGTATAAGTTTCTTTGAAACCATCGTTGCTCTAGCTACATGTGGATCTTTTTCGATCTGTAGTCAAATCTAGGTCTTGGTTCAAAGAGGAAAGAATGGTGCGGTGGGCTGGAGCAAGAATCTAGGACGTGATTCAATAAGGAAAGGAGGGGCGGAAAGTAGTATAGGCTGGCTATCCAGCCGCTTTGTAGGTCGAAAAGGGAAAAGGGGGTAACCCAGTACACACATCTGTAAGGAACCAATCTCTTTGTTGAAAAGGGAAAGAAACTAGGGGGTCGGGTAGTTTGTGCAGGACTAGATTTGCTGCCCTCACATAGGAAGAAGGTTCAAAGAGAACAAATATGGGACCACCCTGCATCACCCATTTATACGTGTGGACGCACATGGTGCTGACATGTCCGATACAGCTATTTTGCTGTTGTTAATCTAAGAATGCCGCCGAAAAATTGAAGCAATGCCACTGTTAAAAGTAAATTACAGTTTTTAACGAATGTTGTTTCAAGAAAATGTCTCTGTTAATATGAATCAATGCAACCATTTTAGAAATGCTATTGTCCTACTTTGTTTTCCATCCAAGATAAGTTAGATGCTTCTTTCTATCACCGTTTGTTTCATCCTCCTTTATCGGCAAGTAATTGTTTCCTTTTTTGCCTCTGTTAAAACAGGGGTATCGATTCAACTTGTTGCTATTGCGACATTTTGCTTCGCTACTCGAAACACTTATGTTTTAAAAGTGTTTTGTGCAGTTCAACTTGAATGTCACACCGGTGACTTTGCTTAATTTTGGTGGAACTGCACAAAAGGAGATCGAGATTTGTTTCCAGTCTTCGTATCGATTCAACTTGTTGCTGTTGCAACATTTTGCTTTGCTACGCGAAACACTTTGCTTGATTTCGGTGCAACTACACAAAATGAGATTGGATTTCTTATTCGTGTTGGCAGATTCGTATTTTATCTTGTCCGTCTCATGAAAGGTCACTACAGGCCTTCATCCACATGATTGTGCAGTGTGCTTTGAGATGTTATGCTACTTGTATTGGTACTGTTTTAAATAAATGTTGAATTGAAGCTATTGTATTGCTGTCTTTTCCCATTAAATAGTGAACAAAAATGGGACCAACCCAGACATGATGCTTGTTGCTTTGTTACAACAAACTCTGCATCACCCCCTTTATAAGTAGATGGAAGCACATACTGTTGTTGCGCCCACTCTCCCCTGGAACTGTTTATGCTTTTCATTAATCTAATGCCGCTGGTAAAATTAAGCAATGCCACTCTCAGAATTAACTAACTACTGAATCTTAGTTCAAAATTGCAATACTTGTTAGGAATGGTACTATCCTGCTTTGTAGTTCTTTCTACATGTTTAACCAAGGTATTGTTAAGATAATGTCTTTGTTAAAATGAATCAGTTGCATTGTTTTAGGAATGGTACTTTTCTGCTTTATCATTCTTTATACATGTTGAAATAAGGCATTGTTAAGATAATGTCTCAGTCAATATGAATGAATCACACTGATGGAGAATTGCTACTCTCCTGCTTTGTTTCCCATTAAGATAAAGTAGATCAGTAGATGCTTTTCTTCTGGGAGTACAAGTCATCAACCATTATTTCTCAGTAATTGTTTCCCTTATACCAATTTTGCTTACAGGGATATCAAAATTAAAGCTCGGTTTTATTCCGACTTCGATTTTAGTTGAACTGCACAAAAGGAGCCAATGTGTCCAAGGCAAACTGCTGCATTACTAGGTCTAGTTGGTCGTTCCACTTTGCAGAAAGAAGCAGTCAGTGTTTGCGCTACATTATAGAGCGAATGACCGAGAAGCTTTACAGAGTATTATTAGACACCGGTGACATGACTAGTCTGCAGAGACGATCATTGGCAATTTAACAACACGTGGAGTGCCCTGGACAAAAAGTGCCTAAACAAGTACAAGAAGCTATGACAGGACGATCATAGGCATTACATATTTTGAATGGGAAAAGCTTGTCAAAGTTTAATCATTGATGTTAGCAAGAAGATGTTAGTTTAATATATTGGAATTGGAAAACCTTGTCAAAATTTGCTCATTGATGTTAGCCAAAAGACATGCATTTGATATTTCTGAGTGGGACACCCTTGCTGTGAGCAGCGTCGAGTGTTTTTTCCTATTCCTGTGTTCAGTTTAGAAGTAAGTAGTTACTCTGCTAAGATATTCCTGTGTTAAGAGTTTGTTCTGAATATTGTCTATGTAATGCCAGGCCTTGTGTTTGATTGCAAAGTTGAGCTTGGAATGTTGTGGCACGCGGCATCACGAGATGTTCACCGTGCCTCCTGAGAATAATGCTTCGTATTGTTTTGCATGTCGATCTAATGCCAGTGATTTGCTTGTTAAGAAGATCATCCTCTTCTGTTGTTTCTGTGCTTAAGAAGTTCATCGTCTGATGTTTCATTCATAGCCTATACGACAAGTCGGGTAGGTTAGACGTGAAACCATATGATCTTTCGACCAACTCATGATATTAGGCCGTGATTGGATTGTCGTTTTCCAACCAAAACCGCTTGTACAACTGACGCTTGTAAATTAAAGCAGATGGTCTCGAGCGAAGGCGCTTGGTTGGTCGATTTCGACTAGTAAAATATCGGAAGTACTTCACACACGATAAAAATGCTGAACAACAGTTGGATGATTGCTAATCCAGCCGTTAGCTGCTGTTTCAGCCTTGCCCATGGATGGCATGATACGCACGTCGTGCATGTATCGTCTGGTAATGTCGTCCATATAGCAGTGCTCGTAAAATATACACTGGTCTCTCAAATTACACGCGTAACCGCCGGTTTTACTTACAGACCTCGGGCCCTCGGTTTCATTACACCTGTATTTTACAAGTTGTTTCCGATGACGAGTAAATTACACTTGTATGTTAATACAGGTTTGAAATAAACCAGAGCTCCCAAGCACGGCCTTACCATTTCATGCTGTCTCAGTTTCTCGAAGGTGCTCATAGGTGTCCGATGATCCTGGCTTCCTGAATGAGCAGCGGGCGCTGTATCAGACCATCTGTAGGGCCCGCGAGGCCCTCTCCGTTGTCCTTCGAGTTGTTGCGCTCGCCGTGGCGCCGAGCATTGTTAACATCGTCAACGAACATGAGGATTCAGGAGATGACTTTATTTTGACTGGATGACACTAGGGACCCACTAGGGCCATAGCCGTAAGTACGCAAGTGCCTCCTTATTATGTACAACTATATTTTTTTTGCTTTCTCCTGATTTCCTGACATCACGGTCCCACATCATTGTCAACCTATGTAGTCAATATAAATGAGAGAATTGCACAAGATGCGACCGACAGCTGGGACCAAGCAGCTCGAGCAGCATTTGTGTTTTTGAGGCGTGAGCACTGCAGAGTTTTTCTTAGCGATGATTTCGTTGTTGTTCAGAGGAGAGCAGGGTATTAACTGGGCGGGCTGTAGCCCGTCTAGCCTAGGCCAGATATCCAGCCCAGATACTAATTTTCTCAAGATGAAAATGGCTAGCCCAGCTATACGTCTTTTTGAGGAATACCCAAGCAAGGTCAACTTGTTATTCTCCGCCCCGCTGGGCTGCAAATCAATCCTAAGAGGGATGCATTAGGCTTAACAGGAAAATGGGCTTTAAAAATAATAAATGAGATGTAATTATAAAAACTGGGCAGTAACTATAAAAAAATGCACCAAACACGAAATTAGTTTATAAAATATTATTTATGGATTTTGAAAATCTTAAATTTTCATTGTTGCGCGCGCAATGTTTCGTTGGATTTTTACATAATACAAATTTATATTTAATCTGACTAGAAATTTCGGGATAAAAATATTTCGGATCCCATCAAAATGTGGGAAATTTTATTGAATTCTGTCTTCAATGGTTGGTTGAAATTATTAATCATTGTCCTAGCTAGAAAATGGGCTGTACTTTTAACAAACTATAAATGGGTTGTTGTAAATTCCATTAGAATTCAAAAATGGGTTGTACATTCTTACAAAACGCAAATGGGCTATAAGTTCTCTGCCACACACTTGTAGGCCTACTAAGTGACCCGTCCCCTAAAAAATATAAGTTGACGCGTATGCAAGGCTTTGTCAACTTATTATAGTCAACAAATGGTTCTAGCAGCACTGGCCGTTGGATGTCTATCCAACAGATGTCGTGCTTCTTCTTCAATCTCGGATATTCTTAGCTTCGGCCGCCCAAAAAATGATTCCTCCCCGTGACATCTGGGACGCACCGTTTCGGAGGCTGACCTGTGGGCCTACTAAGTTGAAGCGTACCAAGGGCTTTGTCAACTTAGTCAATATAAACGATTCTAACTTCAGTGACCTCTGTTCTTCTTGGTCCAGCCACCCAAAGCAGCGCCGGTCGTGCCGCCTGCTCCTGCCTCCCGTGGCTGGTTGTGCTGTCGCGGAGGCCTCACTGCCCCCATACTACTCCCACCATTGGTCAGGCCATCCCTCCACTCACCCACACCCCTTGTTATTCTATGGCAACGACAGCCTCACACCGCAGTCGAACCAGTGAACGCTCGTACTCCTCTCCGTGTGGGAATCCACTGCCGCGTCTTGCCCGGCTCCGCATCGTCCCCTTCCTAGGCCTCGCTGTCGTCCACCGTCGTGGTGCTCTCGGCGCGGCGTGGTCAATGTGGTCAACGACCGACTTCCATCGGAAGAGTACTATACATGGAGAGGCTGACAGCTGGGTCCACGGCAGCCGCAAGGAAGTGCCTCCTTATTACGCGGACAATAATTATTCCTCCACCTGACAGCGGGGACCCACCGGACGGGCCACCAGTATTTTGCGAAAAAAATCGTTTTCCCCTGACTGCTGGGACCCATCGGACGGACCACCGTATTTCGTGAAAAAACGTTCCCCCCGCTGTCAGCTCGGACCCACCGGAAGTGCCTCCTTATTACGCACAAAAAATGAAAACTCCCCTGGCTAGCTGGGACCCACCTTGGTGGGAGGCTGACTTGTGGGCCTACTAAGTTGACGGGGACGAAAGGCTTTGTCAACTTAGTCAATATGAACGATTCTAACTCCAGTGACCGTACGATGTCCATCCAACGGCCGTAGTGCTTCTTCAACCTCTGGTCTTCTTGCTCCAGCCGCCCAAAGCAGCGCCGAACGTGCCGCATGCTCCTACCTCCTGTGGCCGGCTGTGCTACCACAGAGGCCTCACCGCCCCCTACTATTCCCACCGTTGGCCAGGCCCTGCGGCGATGGCAGCCTCACACCGCAGCCAAACCAGTGAACCCTCGTACTCCTCTACGCGCGGGCTTCCACTGCCACGTCTTCCCCGGCTCTGCGTCGTCCACTTCCTAGGCCTCGCCGTTGTCCACCGCCGTGGTGCTCTCCGTGCGGCGTGGTCAATGTGGTCAAGGAACGACTTCCATCGGAAGAGTACTGTACGTGGAGAGGCTGACAGCTGGGTCCACGGCCACATCCCAGTTTTTTTGTGATTTGCCAAGTAAGTCGCTTTGTCAGGCCTGTTGGGCTGCAAATCTTTCAAGGCAAGGAGAGCTTTCATTCGGCCGGCCGAGAAAATGGCCCATCAGTAATGAGAAATGGGATGTACATTTTTAAAACACATCAAACCGGCAATTAGTTTCAACTATCTTTTTTTTTCATTTCAAGATTTTAAATTACATTAATTTTTATGCGTGGAGAATTTGTTGGATTTTATATTGATATATATTTATTTTTAAAATCAGTTTGAATGTGAGTCGAAATTTCGGGATTAAAAACAGTTCAGACCGCATCAAAATATGCAAAATTTCGTATACTTTTTTAACCATGGCCACAATATGGGCTGTAATGCTAACAAAAAGAATATGGGCTCCAAAAAAACCTTAAGAATTAGCAAATGGGTTGTAAATTATTTGAAATAATGGCAGATGGGTTGTATGCTGTTTTCCACAGATTTGAGGCTTTCCTAAAAAAAGGTTGACGCACAAGCACTGACTGTTGGATGTCCATCCAACGGCCGTCGTGCTTCTTCAATCTCTGCTCTTCCTGCTCCAGCCGCTCAAACAAGCGCCGGCGGGACTGCCTGCTCCCTCCGCCCCGCGGCCGGCTGTGCTGCCGCGCAGGCCTCACCACCCCACCGTACTCCCATCACTAGCCTAGCCATCCCTCTACTCACCCACACCTGCTGTTATTCTCCGGTGACGGCAGATGAACCAGTAAACCCTCGTACAGTCGTACTCCCCTTCGTGTGGGAAACAACTACCGAGTCTTCCCTGCCTCCATATCGTCCCCTTCCTAGGCCTCGCTGTCGTCCACCGCCGTGGTGCTCTCGGCGTGGCGTGGTCAATGTGGTCAACGACCGACTTCCATCGGAAGAGTACTATGCGTGGAGATGCTGACAGCTGGGTCCACGGCCGCAGCAAGGAAGTGCCTCCGTATTACGCGCAAAATAATTATTTCTCCACCTGATAACGGGGACCCACCGGACAGGCCACCGTATTTCGCGAAAAAAACGTTTCCCCCCTGACTGCTGGGACCCACCAGCTACACCTTCGCACGCAAGGAAGTGCGTCCTGGCAAAAAAAAAACGATTCGCCCCCCTGACTGCTGGGACCCACCAGCTACATCTTCGCACGCAAGGAAGTGCGTGACAGTCAGGACCCACCTGGTCGAAGCGTACGTAGCGTTGTCATTCTGGTCGCGAATGTGTGCGTACATATATACTAGTGGATGTAGTGGCGCGCACGTGTCGTAGTAGAGGCGCGCACGTAGCATGTACATGTACGTACAGCGGCCAGGGTGCAAGAAAGAAAATATGACCATGTATGTGTACATACGGGCGGGGTCTTGAACGCCTACTCGCGCATACGTACGACGAGGGCTCGTTGACATGGCTGGGTCGGAATGGAGAAACAACATCGTCATCGTGTTCATGGGGAGGCAACGGAATGCGTCATGTTCATGGGGTGGCAACGGAATGCTCGTGTTCATCGGGAGGCAACGGAATGCGTGGGAGCCAACCGGCTGGGTCGGAACGGCATGCGTGGTCGTGTTCATCGGGAGGGCTTGGACGGAACAGGCGATGGAAACGAGGCCTGGCGTACCACAGAACGGAGGAAACGACCTTGTGTTCGACCGGCCACGTTCGAAACGGGATCCTGTTCATCGGGAGGGGTGTGGCGTACCGCAAAACGGACGAAACGGACCTCCTGCGGTCAAAACGGGGGTCCTGTTGATCGGGAGGGGTGTGGCGTACCGCAAAACAGACGAAACGGACTTGTGTTGGAGCGCTACGGTCGAAACGGGGGTCCTGTTCATCGGGAGGGGTGTGGCATACCGCAAAACGGGACTCCACGGGATACTGTTCATCTCCACCATCGACCTCCTCCAGCCTCCACGGCCTAGCGTCGACCTCCTCCAGCCTCCACAGGCCCATGTTCATCCAGCCTCCACCGCGCGCTACTCCACCGGCTACTGTTCAACCACCCCTCCATCGTCTACTATTCATCCAGCCCTCCACACCACGGGGTCCTGTTCAACCACCCCTCCACGGGCACCCCTCCACCGTCTACTATTCATCCAGCCCTCCACACCACGGGGTCCTGTTCATCCAGAGGCAACGCCACCGCTCACTGTTCATCCACCCCCCTCCCGCAATGCTCACTGTTCATCCCAGAGGCAGCATCGATCGGCTTTAGTTAGCAGCAGTAGCGAAGGAATCGCTCGATCGGGTTCAGTTAACAGCCATCGATCGATCGCTCGAGTTCAGTAACGCGTAGCCTGCAGTGCAATCGCTCTGGTTCAGTTAGAGCCCAACGCCTCGCTCAGGTTCAGTTAGAGCCAACGCCTCGCACACACGCGCGTACGTGTACGAGAGAAACGCGCATCGCTCGGCCCCCGACCTCCCACCATAACCGGGAACTCACCGAAATTTCCCCCCCCCCTCGCTTCTACCACGGTTTTTTCCGTCATGGATGGCCCAAAGAATGTCATGCAACTGCGTCTCCGGCCCGCCCAGGACGAAAAGCCCATTTCTGTCATGATTTTTTGTCATGGAAGTAGGAGCCCACCACATCTATGATGATACCGGGTTTTGTCACAATTATCGTCATAGAAGTGTCATATGTATGACAGAAAAAAAATCGTTCGGCCCAAAATGTCACAGATGTGTCTTTTTTTGTAGTGTTAGTGTTTGCATGTGTGCCCGATTCCAAGCGGCACCGAAGGAATCGCATCACTTAGTTGTGAAGCGAATTCTTCAATATTTGGCTTACACCCCAACACTAGGATTATGGTATCCAAAGGGCTCAGAGTTTGATCTAGTTGGATTCTAAGGTGCTGATTATGCTGGTGACAAGATTGATCGCAAGTCTACATCAGGCACATGTCACTTTCTTAGACGATCTCTTGTCTGTTGGTCTTCAAAGAAGCAGAACTGTGTATCTCTCTCCACTGCTGAATCTGAATACATTGCCGCTGGATCTTGCTGCGCTCAACTTCTGTGGATGAAGCAAACACTCAAGGAGTATGGCATCCATCTGAAACATGTGCCACTCTACTGCGACAATGAAAGCGCCATCAAGATTGCCAACAACCCAGTTCACCATTCGAAGAAAAAGCACATTCAGATCCGTCATCACTTTCTCAGAGATCATGTCATGAAGGAAGATATTGATATCATTCACATCAACACTGAAGAGCAATTGGCAGATATCTTCACAAAGCCCTTGGATGAGAAAAGGTTTTGCAAGTTGCTGTGTGAGCTAAATATCTTAGAATCCTCGAATGTCCTGTAATTGGACACACATCCTAACGCTAATGCATGTGATGACTAAGATGTGCAACACACAAAGTAACGTATATCTTCAAACAATGAAGACATACACTCTAAGTGTGAATACATTAATGCGGAAATTGACTTCGGAGCGCCACGATAATTATGCACCGTGTCTGGGTCTAATACTTCCTATACAGTGGGTAACGCCACCACCAAACTCTTGTTAGAAGTTTTTTTACCTCTCATTTGCATAGTCTTCGTATTTGGTTTGTCTTCAACATTGATTCGTCTTTGTGTTTATCTTCACAATGTTGATTTGGTATCATATTGGTATATATGTATATTAGTGTTCTGTCCTCTACAACATTCACTTAAAGCTATGTCTTCATGTTCGAATCTTTTGACCTAAGTGAATGTGATTGGACCCTAACCCCCTCTATGCTCCTATCTCAGATTCTATCTATCCAAATCATATGCATTCTATTGAATCTGTCGATTGTCTTCTCTGAGTCCTTGTTAGCAGAAGACACAGAAATAAATTTGAATCTGTTTTAATGCTATATCTCTTTTTCCTGAAAACCGGAGAAGCAGGAAAGACCACCCGACTATCCAGGCGTGCGTGGGAACATGGAACAACTTCCAATGTGTTGCATGTTCGCCACGTGCCCCTCAGATGTGAACCGCCAGGGGCACCTGCGTAATATCGTTGTGTCGTCCCTGTCCCTATAAATATACACCACACCGCAGTCATTATCTTTTCTTCCACCACTCCACAAACCCTAGTGCCACTGCTAGCTCTCGACGACGCCGGCGACGAAGCGCTTAGCTGTCGCGACCTCACCGACGCTGTCCTCACGCCGACCGCGGACCTCGTCTCCTCCGCCGTCGCCGTAGGTGTCCTCCGTCGCCAAGTTAGGGCACGGAAGATCGAACTGCTCGGCTTCCTCTCAACTCTGTCTAGCAGTTCTTCGTGTGGTAAATAAAACCTCCTTTTACTGCCTTTTTGATCCGATAGATCCATCCTTTTCAACCACAAGTGGTTTCTGTCCCTACAAATTTGGATCTATCCTCTTCTGCATCTCATAACATGTCTAGTATATTCACTTATGCTTCAAACACTGTCGGGGATATACCCCGCGGTGTGACCCGGCCGGAGATATGACCCGGCTGGGACTTAATGTTTCATTGGTGACCCGGCAGACTATAAGTCGGCGGGAACAGTTAAGCAGGTTAAGCCGGCAGACACAGTCATGTAAGCCGGCCGATTATTTACTGTAAGCCGGCAGAATGTTTAAGCCAGACGGTTAAGCAGACAATTAAGTCAGACAGTTAAGCAGACAGTTAAGCCAGACAGTTAAGCCAGATTGTAAGTCGGCAGTTAAAGAATCCCAAGACGTTAAGAAGCCCATGGAGGGAAGCCCGTGAAGAGAAGTCAGAATAGTTAAGTCTTAAGTCCGAGTTGGACTCTACATGTAACCCGCCCCTTCACCTTATATAAGGAGGGGCAGGGCACCCTAAGAGGGGGAGATTGAATAATCGTTAAATCTAGACACAGCTAGGAGAGCCGGAGTGACGATGACTCCCTCATGATGATAATGAGACCTAGCCACAAACAACATGTAGGGTTGTTACTGGATGATGTTTCCCGGGGCCCGAAGCTATCTAAACCCTTGTCTTGCATGTTGCGTCTCTCGATCCCGATCAACCCCTCTCAAGCTACCACATAGATGTGTTGGCCTCACGGCTAAGTCCTCACACTAGGACATCTGCGATGACAATTCCACGACAGTTGGCGCCCATCATGGGGCCTGCGCACGGTGGTGTTGAGTTCTTGGAGGGTTTTTTCCTAGGGTTTCGAGAAGTTTCTCTAGTGAAGAAAGATTCAGCATGGAAGGATTCACGTCAACTGATATTTCATCAATCAAGATCAAAGAGTTTTTTCAACGGCGGCATATACAAAGTTGAGATTCAGGAAGGTTTAAGGTTGCAGTTTTAGTGAGCCGCCGTTTTGTGGTTAGCTTGATTGCTTTTAAATCGCCAAGACCGACAGTGATTGTTTCTTGAGTCGCCGAGACGGACAGACTTCTAAAGAAGACGTGTCAATTTGAGCCAGCGCTTTGGTTCTTGTCCGGTTTACCGCGACCTGGAGGTGGAAGCAGCATTGACTCGGCCTTGTCGGACTGCTTCTATTGACCGGCAACGCCTCTGAGCTGCTACGGCCAGAATTCGCCCCTGTGGCCCTGCGTTGTCAAGTCTCTATCACCGCCTCTGCCTCGGCGGGTCTCCATCTCGATCCTTGCCTCCAAGTCGCCAGGCCACGCCTGAGAGTTGTTCGGCGGCACGACTGTCTCATGTCCCAAGTACTCCAATTAGTACGATCTCAACTAGTACTCCTCACGTACAAAGACTGAACCAAAACAAGACATATGGGAGGAACACTATGTCTGTATTCATAAACCAGTGAAATCATATCATCATGCTACTTTGGTCGATTCACCTCGCTAAGGGACTGTGAGCGCCTGTCTCTGCAACACTTCGTTGCGCCTGAGCTCCGCCGCTTGCGAGCACGACGTGAGTCGCTGGCCTCTGCAGCGTCGAGCCGCCGCCCCCCACGTGTGCCTCGCCACCGCTAACTCACCTCGCCGCTTTTGCCGGCCGCTTCCACGCCTGCTGTCGCTAAGCCGTCGCTGTGGTTTGTCGACTCGGCCATGCAGCCTCGAGCCGCCGTCGTCGGTGTTCCGCTTCCGTGTCCTCGCCAAAGTGGCCCGGGCCTGGCCTTGAACAACCACGTCGACAACCTGGAGAAGACGGCCACGACCCGTAGCTGGTATGCACTCCACCTTCGGTCCGAGTCGCCGTCGCGCCAAACCTCCCCTGAGCCACCGTTCTTGCTGCTCCTGCGTCGCGGTGCCGCCCGAGCGCTTTCGCCCCTGCCGCGAGGTCGACTAGTGAGTCGCCCCGTCGTCGTGGCTGTCCGGCACCGCCTGCCTCCGCCTATGAGCCGCACTGGAGCGTTAAGCCGCCGCTTCGCTCCACCTCTACAGAGCCACCTGCGAGCCCCCCTCGCCGTGAGCCGCCTCCACAGGCCATCTGTGAGCCGCCAGCGTGGTCTCACCGACAGCGAGTCGCCGCAGATTCCACGAGCTATTGCCTCCGCTGCTGCGGCCTTCGGGTCGTTGCCTCCGCCGTTACGGGCTCCTACCACCTCTGCCATGGCCTGACTGAGCCGCTGGGGCCTCACATCGCTCTCGTCGACCCGCCACGGCCTCCCATCACCTACAGGCCGATCGCCGCCGTCGCGCCCTCATCATTCGAACCGCCGGTCGCCGAGCCACTGAACTGACCCGGCGCGAGCAGCCCGTCGCCCGCTGAGTCGCTGCGGCATCTGCGCCCTGAGCCGCCCCGTCGAGTCCCCCGCGCCGTGAGTCGCCACGGCCTCACCTGCGCCGCCGCGCCTCAAGCCGGCCTCAAACCGACCCTGCCCCGCGACTGCGTCAAGCCGCCTTGGAGCGGCTCGTTCTGCCTGAGCCGCCCGTGCTGGAACTGCCGTCACTATGACCAGGGGCTTGCCTCCAAGTCGCCGAGCTGCGTCAAGCCGCCGGTGAGTCGCCTCTTCGAGGAAGGGTCAACACCGAGCCGCGCCTGTGCCTCGGTCGTTTGAACCGCCCCGCAGATACCTCATAGAGTCGGCCCGTCGAACTGCTTGTGCCAAGCCGCCGCAGCCTCGTGCTTGAGCTGTCGCCGTCTCATGCTGAACCAAAGAGCCGCCCCGGGTCTTGCTCTACATTGCCATCTACCTCTATCACGACTGCACCAGTGCAACAGTTATCCCCTTGAGAGTTGGATTTGCATTCAGTTGTTGAAAATCCTTGGGCAGTGATGGGTTCAGTTTCAGTTCAACACTTAGACATGTACTTTCAGTTGGATCGGCAAGAACAATACAGAAAACGATGGGTGGAACTTGAGCTGTCGTGGCCTGGTCTGTCAACCGCCATCGCTGCGTTTGAGCCGTCCCCTGCTCCATTGTTCCAGCACTCCGCGGCGGACACAATCAAAGGGCCGCCCCTGCCAGCTTCAAAATCACCACCATCTGCTGCTAAGCCGCCCGAGGGGCCTCTCCTCGCATCTGTCGAGCCACTTGCTAAATCGCCCGCAGGGTCGAATCTGTCCGTGCCTGCGCTGTCTCATGACAACCCGGCGACCTCCTCTCACCTCACTGGAGAACCGCCATGAGCCTCCGAGTCCGCGTCTCGCGCTGCCAGAGCCCCCTTTTGCCACCATTGGAGTCAACTGCTTCAGGACGCCATTTTGAGCCACCGCACCAAGCCGGTCCCGACGGCCTTGTCCTGTCGGCTGTTGAGTTGCCTTCACCATCGCCACGCACCGCCGCCGTTTCCGCCGCACCCGGTTTTCGTTGCCTCGCTCTGATTCGCTGGGGGCATCCACAGCAGTCGCTGCTCTGACCGCGCGGCCTCCCTGCGTCTCGCCTCTAACCCGCTGGTACTGCCACTACCGGACTCGCGGTCTATGCCTACGGCCAGGGGCCGTCGGCATAGGTCCTTTGCCGTCGGCATAGATCTATGCCTAAGGCTGCCGTCGGCATAGACCCGTCGGCGTAGATATCGTCAGCGTAGCCTTGTCAGACCGTCGGCGTAGTATAGCCGTCGGCATAGGGCCCTATGCCGACGGCCGGGGTCAGCCGTCGGCAGTGTTTTTCCGTCTGACGGCAACGGACAGCGCCGTCAAAAGCGCTGACGAGTCATGGGACGCCACGTGGCAGTGGTACGCCGACGGCTTGGCCGTCGGCATAGGTAGAAATCTATGCCGACGGCCTAGCCGTCGGCGTACCTCCGCCACGTGGTGTCCCGTGGTGCTCCTGGTGGCAGTGCTATGCCTACGGCAAAGCCGTCGGCATAGATTCCGTTGGCATAGATTCTTTGCCGTAGGCATAGATGGAATCTATGCCGATGGCTTTGCCGTAGGCATAGCACTGCCACGTGTCTTTCCTTGGTTTCTCCTGGCGGCAGGGCTATGCCTACGGCAAAGCCGTCGGCATAGATGAAAATCTATGCCGACGGCATTGCCGTAGGCATAGATCTGTCATGTGGCAAGCCCTGGTAACTCCTGGGCTTATATATGCCGACGGCTTTGCTGTAGGCATAGTTTTTTTTTATTTTCCCTGTTTTCTCTTTTTCAATTCATTTGACAGCATTTCAAAGCAGAATAATATGGAATTATGCAGAAATATGACAGTTCATCATCTAAACATACTCAAGTTCATCATCATCATCTAAACATAGTTAAGTTCATCATCATCATCTAAAGATCATCACCGGCGGAAGTTCATGAACATAAAAGTAGTGCAAGACATGGAACATCATAAAAGTAGCAACATGAAAGGCATGGCACGACGGCCACATGCACGGAATCATCATCGACATCAAGCAAGACCACCTCCGCCAAAACCACCACCACCAAGACCACCTCCGCCAAAACCACCACCACCAAGACCACCTCCGCCAAAACCACCACCACCAAGACCACCTCCGCCAAAACCGCCACCGCGACCACCATCACTCTGCCAGATCGGAGTGACTGGGGTCGACGGAGCAGTAGTCGAGCCTCCGGTCCCCTACATGTTTCAGAAAAGATTCTAACGGTAAATATGATATGATAGTGTTGAATGAACGAGAACTAGTTTGCCAGTAGTTAGGCAAATGTACTAACCGGACCATCACTGCCTAGTGCCACCCATTCATCGAACGTGGGCACGTGTGGGGGTTCTCCCGCAGGTGGTGGTGGGGGTCCCATTTGTGGTGGATCCGTGCGGTTACTCCAAGACGCCAACATAGCCTGGATGTTAGTTAAACAAGCAAACTAGAAGGTCAGAAGGAATGAAAGTGCAAAAATTTAGCTTGGTTTTAAGAAGGCAAAACTAACCGCCATCATCTGACAGTTGTAATCATCATTTGCCTTCACTCGTTGCAAGTACTCTCGCACCTCGAGATTCCTATGCTCGACAAAGGCCTTATATGCCTACATAATTTAGGTTGTTTCTAAGTGAGCAATGCTGAAAATGAACTGAGAATGCTAGAGAGAAAAATATAAAGGGGAAGTACTTACAGCATGTTGGCGGGCTAAGGGAGTCTGTGAACGCCCCGTACTCTCTAACTAGCTCGGGTTGGTAGACCGAAGCCGTGTGTATGAGATCGAAGGAGTTATCAAGCCATCGAAACACGGATACCGGCCATGTGACTTCCCCTGGATGGCCACCACCGCCGTGTCGTCGATCTGAGACTGGGCGACCTCAGGAACAGGAACATCCGGATGCAACTTTTGATAGTGCTGAGTGTAAGACTCCAGGTGCTCCTCGGTCTTGCCGTAGTACTGGCTCTCGCCCTCCTTGGGATGACTCTGCTCGCGGGCCAGCTTCCACGACTCAATGTCTGAGAGCGGCCTCTTCAACTTGTCCTCCTGCAACGTCAAACAGAAGTTAGCCATACATAAGAACATGACGGGAAAGAAGAACAAAAAATGCATCATGCATATAGATATACCTTCATGGCCTTGAAGCCCAGTGGTTCCTGTTTCCTTGGCCGTGTGTCCCGTCTTTTCCACGGTTAGCCCGGGCCTTGATGCTCTTGGCAACAAACTCTGCATCGTCGCCGAGCCACCTATCCACCAAACTCGCCCATCCGTCATGCCTTCCATAGCACCAACGCGGAACAACCTATGCAAATTTTGGAAGCATGACATGTGAGCACGAAACATATAGTTGACTGTTTGAAACAATGATAAGTTAGTAATAGTTACCATCATGAACTTCTCCCTGTTCAAGGTAAGTTGTTGCCTCTGCGCTTAAGTTTTGGTCATCTTTTGTTGCAGGTAGATGTGGTAGTACTGCGAGACGGCAACCCAACGCACCTCGTACTGCAACTGACGAGCTTTCTTCTTCGCACCCGCAAGCAAGACCACGTCGGCTTTGGCCTTGTGCTCGTCAAGAACTCTATAGAGTTGCTGCAATCATGCATAAACCAGAAGCAAACAAGGCATGAGTTGAGTGATTCAATGATAAACTATGAATGAAACTGAAGACAAGTGATTCAGAAGAGAACTTACCCAAAATTTGGTGATCACGGCCTTAGCGGCCGTCCCGTACTCCGCGTTGCTGCAAGCCTCGTAGTGGGCCCAGCTCATGGCCAAAACCCGCAGCTGCGGGTCCCTGTCTGGCCGCAGGCAGAATAGGCCAGGCCAAAACTCCTTCAACAGGACAGTGATAAGTTCGTTCGATTTACGGCCCTTTCCGCGAAGGATCCAGTTTCTGCAAAAGAATCAAATGATTGCCATGTGTACAATAAGAAAATGTTGTCATGTGTTGAAAATATGATTGAGAGGCACTTACTCTGTCCCCACAGGTTCAATGAGCCACTTGTGCTCCTCGATAGAAGGTGGTGTAGGTAGTCCGGCATTACCACACAGCCACCCCTGCTGAGCACCCGGTGGCAAGTCACCCCACAACTCGGGATCAACCTCCCCTCCACCCTCCTCGTCCTCCTCCTCACCCTCCTCCTCGACCTCCTCCTCCTCACCCTCCTCCTCCTCGCCCTCCTCCTCCACACCCTCCTCCTCCTCGCCATCAAGAACATACTCCTCCTCCTTAGACTCAGAAGGTGCCTCTGTATAGGAGGGCATCGAAGAAGACCCTCCTATTTCGGACACGGCCCAGAGTTTTTTGCCCCGGCTGCCTCTCCCCCCACCTCCTCCTCCTCTAGGGGCTCTCCCCCACCGCCTCCTCCTCTAGGGTCTCCTCCCCCGACCCCTCCACCTCCCTGTGAGGTGTCATCCTCGCGTAGTCAGGAGGGAACCTTGTGGGCTCGTCCACTCCGAATAAGTCCTTTGAATTTACTGAGGAAACTGGCGCCGCTGGACTTGCCCATGATTAGCAAACCTGCATTGAGAAGAGAATAAACAATTAGTAAGGATATCAATTAAACAAGCATACAGGAAAAACATTAATACCAGAAGAGCACATTAAGCATACTATTGTAATGATCATTAAAAGAACTTACATTTTCTAGAACCCATATGAATCATCACTATTGTAATCTATTTGTGGAACGGTCTCATCATCACTATCACGCATATCTTCTTCGTTGTCTGACGGAGGTGGAGGCTCTTCCTCATCGTCAGCGTCTTCATTTAAGTTTTCAAGCATAATTATGTCTCTTTGATTCACAACTGCCTCACCATAAATCCATGCGTCGTCATCGTTTGGGTCCAGGTCAACATAACCCAAGTCATCATCCTCGTTATTTCGGACCACGTCATCATGTTCCTCTTGATAGAACACTCCCTCGTATGTCATGGGGTTTATGTTGTAGTAATCATCATAGTTCGGGTCCGGTAGCTTACCATGTGGCGACACCTTGAACACAACTTCCCAACCCTTTAGGTACTCTTTCTGGCATGGGTAAGGCAGATAATATACTTGTGTGGCCTGGGTAGCGGCGATAAAGAGATCAGCTCCGGCATAGACGGTTGATGGTTTAACTTCAACTAAACCAACAAAAGGCGTATGTCTTAGACCCTTTTTGGGGTCGAACCATCGGCATTTGAACACAGTGAGACTTAGGTGTTCGCGGCCACGTTTGAATGTAAGCTCGTATATTTTTCCTACCCTTCCGTAGTAATCTACTTTATTATCTCCTTCAGTGAAGACTCCGGTATTTATGGTTTTGGGATCAGGCTGACTTTTCTGGTGCTCCTCTGTATGGAAACGATACCCATTCACATCATACTTTTGGCATGTCATGACGACAGGGTCAAAACCTATGGAAACCCATCTCAATTCTTCATCCATTGATGTGTTCGGATCATTTCCCTACAAGTTTAATTGAAATTATAGGGTGCATGAGTTTAATTGAAATTATAGGGTGCATGAGTTTAATTGAAATAGGTAATAGGGAAGTGTGAAAAAATACTTTCTCCATGAACCACGCAACGAAATTTTTCCTTCCATCAGCACCCTTTCGGAGAAGAGCAAGTGCCTCCGCTTCAGTAGGAGGCAGCATTCCCGTCCATTGCCGTAGGCATAGCCCTGCCGCCAGGGGAACGTAGTAATTTCAAAAAAATTCCTACGCACACGCAAGATCATGGTGATGCATAGCAACGAGCAGGGAGAGTGTGATCTATGTACCCTTGTAGACCGACAGCGGAAGCGTTAGCACAACGCGGTTGATGTAGTCGTATGTCTTCACGGCCCGACCGATCAAGCACCGAAACTACGGCACCTCCGAGTTCTAGCACACGTCCAGCTCGATGACGATCCCCGGACTCCGATCCAGCAAAGTGTCGGGGGAGAGTTCCCTCAGCACGACGGTGTGGTGACGATCTTGATGTACTACCGTCGCAGGGCTTCGCCTAAGCACCGCTACTATATTATCGAGGATTATGGTGGAAGGGGGCACCGCACACGACTAAGAATATGATCACGTGGATCAACTTGTGTGTCTAGGGGTGCCCCCTGCCCCCGTATATAAAGGAGCAGGGGAAGGTGCGGCCGGCCAGGAGGAGGGCGCGCCAGGAGGAGTCCTACTCCCAGCGGGAGTAGGATTCCCCCCTTTCCTAGTTGGAATAGGATTTGGGAGGGGGAAGGAGGAGAGAGAGAAGGAAGGGGGGGGGCGCCGCCCCCCTCTCCTTGTCCTATTCGGACTAGGGGGGAGGGGCGCGCGGCCCAGCCCTGGCCACCTCTCCTCTCTTCCACTAAAGCCCACTAAGGCCCATATACCTCCCGGGGGGTTCCGGTAACCTCCCGGTACTCCGGTAAAATCCTGATTTCACCCGGAACACTTCCGATATCCAAATATAGGATTCCAATATATCAATCTTTATGTCTCGACCATTTCGAGACTCCTCGTCATGTCCGTGATCACATCCGGGACTCCGAACAGACTTCGGTACATCAAAATGCATAAACTCATAATATAACTGTCATCAAAACCTTAAGCGTGCGGACCCTACGGGTTCGAGAACAATGTAGACATGACCGAGACACGTCTCCGGTCAATAACCAATAGCGGAACCTGGATGCTCATATTGGCTCCCACATATTCTACGAAGATCTTTATCGGTCAGACCGCATAACAACATACGTTGTTCCCTTTGTCATCGGTATGTTACTTGCCCGAGATTCGATCGTCGGTATCTCAATACCTAGTTCAATATCGTTACCGGCAAGTCTCTTTACTCGTTTCATAATACATCATCTTGCAACTAACTCATTAGTTGTAATGCTTGCAAGGCTTATGTGATGTGCATTACCGAGAGGGGCCAGAGATACCTCTCCGACAATTGGAGTGACAAATCCTAATCTCGAAATACGCCAACCCAACATGTACCTTTGGAGACACCTGTAGAGCTCCTTTATAATCACCCAGTTACGTTGTGACGTTTGGTAGCACACAAAGTGTTCCTCCGGCAAACGGGAGTTGCATAATCTCATAGTCATAGGAACATGTATAAGTCATGAAGAAAGCAATAGCAACATATTAAATGATCGGGTGCTAAGCTAATGGAATGGGTCATGTCAATCACATCATTCTCCTAATGATGTGATCCCATTAATCAAATGACAACACATGTCTATGGTTAGGAAACATAACCATCTTCGATTAACGAGCTAGTCAAGTAGAGGCATACTAGTGATGTTTGGTTTGTCTATGTATTCACACAAGTATTATGTTTCCGGATAATACAATTCTAGCATGAATAATAAACATTTATCATGATACGAGGAAATAAAATAATAACATTATTATTGCCTCTAGGGCATATTTCCTTCAATGACTCGGTCCCGGAGGCTACTGCTATATTGATGAAAATTTAAAAGGCCGTCAGAAATATTCCAGCTCACAATGATGCTTCCGGTTTACAATCCGGTTCAAGGTAAATTTATCTACCACAAAGCTTTGAAGCTCTCAAATCCGGTTCAAAATCCGGCTCAAGGTAAATTTGTCTCTCGCAAAGCTTTGAAGCTCCCAATATCCGGTTTAAGAATTTCTGGTTCAAGAAGAATTTATCTCTCACAAAGCTCGAGTTCTCAGGAAAAAATAAAGGTACCAAAGAGAGTCTGTTGCAAGGCACAACTCAAACATAGGCACCCGGCGAGCACCGCTCAGAAATATATCACTTGGGGGCTTCCGGCTTATTGAGCTAAGCTATGATTACCCTTTGATACGGCTCATAGCCATAGTTACAGGTCATTTGGGGGCTTCCTGTTCAAACATAGGTCGTATTCGAACCAAAGAGAACATAGCTGTTTGTACCCTCTTGAACGGCACAATGCCAAACCCACTAGGGGCTTCTTGATTGTATTCGAATCATAGCTTAACCCCTTTTAGGTCCGACTTGGATCGTATTCGAATCAGGGTCGTTAAAAACCTCTCAAGGTCATTTGGGGGCTTCCTGTTCAAACATAGGTCGTATTCGAACCAAAGAGAACATAGCTGTCGGTACCCTCTTGATCGGCGCAACGCCAAAGCCACTGGGGGCTACATGATCATATTCGAATCCTAGCTTAACCCCTTTGGTCTGGTTTACTGATCGTATTCGAATCAGAAGCCTCAAATTCTTCTTTCTATTTTTGCTAAAGTTTTTTTGAAAGTAGTCTTTTGGGTTTGTCTTGAGACTTTTTGTTCATATCTGAAGCATATATGTGGTTTCAATTAACCCGGCTTGACTTTGGATGATAAGTCGCCATATATGACAATCATAAACATTTGGAAGTTTTTTGGCTTCTAAGGATTGGGTTATCACCCTTACTGCACAAGTATCCTAAACCGGTAGTACGATTCAATATCACAGGAACCGGTTTTTAAACCGGGTTATATTATTCAAATCTTTAATAGCCAACATGGCTGGGTTTTTATTGTTATCAATAACCAATATTACGATTGATGTTTTCAAAGTCGCTTCAGTGCAATGGATATTATTTTATCAATGGATATAATTTATTCTACAATGGAAGGAATAGTCCTGAGTCGCTGCAGGCTTACAACCCGGCACTCGGGGGCTATATTATTCAAGTTGAGATTACATCAAATATGCAAGTCCCATGTCACTGCCAGCATGCACCATGGCACTTGGGGGCTAATGCAAAGTCATTTTAACTGGCCTTATTGAAGACCTGACTCATCACATCATAATGAGCCGGCCCTTGGGGGCTACCAATTGCTCCTGTCAAACAATTCAAGGTACACAAGTTTTATTCCATTATATTGAAGGGTCCACTGCTCAGTTGGTAAAGCACAAAGCTCTTAACCTTGTGGACGTGGGTTCAAGCCTCATGATGGGGGTTACATCATATGATGTTCTTTTCAAAGAAGTATATATAAAGTCCCGACTCAATATTATCTTACTGAGCCGGCCCTTAGGGGATACACATTGTTGTTCAAGTCTATATGATCATATTTATAAAGTCCTTGCTCATTATTGCATAATGACCCATCCCTTGGGGGCAACACTGGTTGAAGTTTTTATGAGTATAAGGCAATTACAAGTCCCAGGTTGTTGCAAGCATGACAACCCGGCACTTGGGGGCTACATATATGGAGCATTCAGTCTTTACTAGTGACTGAGATGAACAACATGGATTTCTTCAAAGTGGCAATATTTATGTTGAAGCAAGTCTTAAGTCACCACTTTGTTTCTGCTCAAGACTTGGGGGCTACAGGTAATATGGATATAAGGGAGAAAAATCTTCAAATTCTCAGTTTTGAGTAAACCAGATTGACCGGGTGTCTGCAACAATTATAACTCGGCATTATCTATTTATAACCTGACAAGTTTTTCATCTTTAAGCCGGTTGAAGGTCACATGAGTATTTTGAAGACCAATATTTTTAAGCATTGGGAGCTGAGTCAAATGAATTATTCTTCACAGTCTTTCTCTGTGAGAAACCAATGTCAGCAAATTGATTATGAAGTTGGCTTATTGACCCGGATTCTCTGGAAGAAGGAAATGACAAGGACTTAAGGATGTTCATGTGTTGGCTTAAAAGAATATTTAACCCGGAGCATAACCTATTAAAATTGTTATTGTGTTTTGTTTACAGGATCAGTTTAACATGGATAAATCCAAATTAAACTAGGGGCTAATGTCGGGGATATACCCCGCGGTGTGACCCGGTCGGAGATATGGCCTGGCTAGGACTTAATGTTTCATTGGTGACCCGGCAGACTATAAGTTGGCGGGAACATTTAAGCAGGTTAAGCCGGCAGACACAGTCATGTAAGCCGGCAGACACAATCATGTAAGCCGGCCGATTATTTACTGTAAGCCGGCAGAATGTTTAAGCCAGACGGTTAAGCAGACAGTTAAGCCAGACAGTTAAGCAGACAGTTAAGCCAGATTGTAAGTCGGAAGTTAAAGAAACCCATGGTAAGAAGCCCATGGAGGGAAGCCCGTGAAGAGAAGTCAGAATAGTTAAGTCTTAAGTTTGAGTTGGACTCTACATGTTACCCGCCCCTTCAACTTATATAAGGAGGGGCAGGGCACCCTAAGAGGGGGAGATTGAATAATCGTTAAGTCTAGACACAACTAGGAGAGCCGGAGTTACGACGACTCCCTCATGATGATAATGAGACCTAGCCACAAACAACATGTAGGGTTGTTACCGATGATGCTTCTCGGGGCCCGAAGCTTTCTAAACCCTTGTCTTGCGTGTTGCGTCTCTCGATCCCGATCAACTCCTCTCAAGCTACAACATAGATGTGTTGGCCTCACGACTAAGTCCTCACACTAGGACATCTTCCGTGACAATTCCACGACACACATAGTTAGATTCCTCACTTGTACTTATTCTTGGATTCGTACAAATCTGGAACCAACTCTCATCATATAAGTGAATGTCTTCGCACTATGAGGTCAATGTCTTCAAACTGATTTACCTTTAAAATCTTCTGAGAATGCATATGACCTCTTCCCCTTCCCTCGCATCTCTAATGCTGTCACAGGTACATGTACGTGGGAGAATCCCTTGGTTCTCATAGTCTGCATTCATTTACAGAGTTCTTACAGCGTCACATCAATTCTCCTGAAGCCAGTTCCTGTCTGACCAGCAGACGGAAGCCTTTGCAAGTTCTGAAGCCATTTAGTCTGAACTTCATGGCGACAGAGAAATCAGTCAGGAAGGGCGGCAGACAGCGCTGTGGGAATACATCCAAAGATCTGCCACCTAATCTGTATGAAATGTACAAGACTGACCTAAAAGAAACCTATGGTGAACGCAAGCCTCGAATCCAGTGGATTCGAAGATATTGGGCAGAGGAATGGTACAGATACAGATTCGTCACTGCTGAGTATGCTGAGAAGAATGCCATCAAACGACCTTGGGGAGATATCTTATACAAAAATCTTCAACCCAAGTCCAAATCCGAAGCCATTGCTCAAGGCTTCTACCCTTGCATGGTTCGTGGACCTCAGCCTGCTAATGCCGACCCATCCTTTCTGTTATGGTGTCGTGAAGACAATCTATTCAAGCACAACTTTCAGTTTGCAAAGGAGTCTACCAAGAAAAACAAGAAGGACCTTGGACTCAACTTCAACCCTGGTCCATCTGCTCCTCGGGCTGATGGCACTCCTGATGCCGAACCCAATATCATCAGGCCTTTCTACAACCTCGATGGTCTCCTCACTCACATTGCTGTTCGGGGGGCCGCTGTGGAGCACTCTGAGAATGACACTGACACTGATGAAGCGCCAGTTCCACCAAGGCCACAGAAGCATATGAAGTCGAAGGCTTCAAAGCCCTCCACTGCACCAAAATCTTCACGTGTGAAGCCTCTGGCCACTGCACCTCCTGAAGCTAGTGTGCAGTCTGAAGATCTCTCTCACATCTCCAAGACTGAGAAGAAGAAGAAGCCCATCCAGATTTCTGGTCAAGCACTGACCCCAGCTGTTGTTCTGAGGAATGAAGATGAAGCCATTGATCTGTCAAGTGACGACAATCTTGGCGATGATGCTCTTGAGCTGTTGATAATTGCTAGGAAGAGGCGGAGATCTTCAATGATCTACCCCTTTTTGACGTGGACATCCTGAACAATTTCATTGATGAATGGTTTGAGAACCCCAGCATCAACCTCAATGATCTTGAGCTTCCAATTGGCATCAGTGTCTCCTTCCACAGTGCCATTACTACTGAGCTAGCTTTGGCTCGGAAGATTGTTGAACTAAAGAACAAGATTGATTATGAGAAAGCTTAGTTCAAGAAGAACATGGCAAACCTCTGTGTGGCTGATGCTCAAAGCTTCAAGCAGACGCTGCATGAGCTCAAGGAGCAGTTCCGCCAGAAACACCAGGAAGCAAAAGGTTCAAGAGAGAGAATGAAGTATTTTGCTGAGAAAAGTGTTCAATCTCACAATGAAGCGGAAAAGCGCAAGGCTCCTGGGCGCCCTGGCATCGACCACAGAATGGCCGCCAAGAAGAAGAAGAAGCCTGTTGTGGCCCAAGCTGAAGCATCAAGGCAGGAAGAACCTCACATTGTCTTCTCTGCCAGTATGACATGCTCGAAGCCTAAGGTCCCCACAGCTGCTTCAGAACTCAAGAAAACAAGGAAAGCTGAAGCCGAAGCCCGAAAACGCAAGACCAAGCACACCACTGACGATACTCCACCGACCAAGAAGAGAAAGACAAAGAAAAAGGATCGGGATGCTCCCACAGAGCCCCTTGTCGTCGAGCCAATCTCAGTTGCTCGTCCTGCGTCCGAACATAGAGAGCGTCAGTTAATAGTTCATGAGCCTGCATCCACAGAGGCTCCTGAAGCTGAAGACATTGGTCATCATGACAATGTAGAAGATGATGAAGTCCTTCCTCAGATTGAGCACCACACGGTATCATCGCCTGTTCTGATGAACAGTGAGCTCATTAGCATTGGCCGTCCTCTGACGCCAATTGCTCAGGATGATTCATGGGCTGATCGCCCTCAAGACTCTCCAAGTACTCCCCCACCTCAAGCCACCACTCTGGTGCTTGAAGATGATGACTTTGTGGTCCAGCCGACTCCCTCTCCAAAGGCGTCGCCCGCACTCCACAGGCTTCGCAAAGGACCAAGGCCACAAGTCACTCTGTCGAGCGTTCCAGAAGGAGAAGAGCAACATCACTCAGTGGCACGACAAGTGTTCCCTGACGCCACTCCAACTGTGAATGTCCCCGAGTCCGAAGCAAAAGTTGCTGAAGACATTCCGGCTACATCAGCCGATGATCAACAAGAACCATCAGAACCCCGTCAAGCAGAAGAGCGAGTTGCCACACCCCCTACCAACCAAGAAACTGTTCTCGAGGAGAACGAGTCTGTGCTAGACCCTCCAGCTACTCAAGTGGAGGTTGAAAATAATGAAGCGGCCACAAACATCAACTCTGAAGCCAATGACGTGGTCATCACTGAAGCAAATGTGGCGCCTGAAGTCAATGTGGCGCCTGAAGTGAATGTGACTCCTGAAGCCAATATTGCACCTAAAGCCATTATGCAGCTTGGAGCCCATGACAATGCCTCTGCTCCTGTACCACCTCCAAGGCCTCACACCATTGAGAAAGCATTCTATCAAGGTCAACTTACCACCGTCCGTTGGCCCATTCTGGTTCCTCCGCCTGCTCTCGGACCATAGTTTGACTATCATGTGGAGCGACGGCCTCAGGTCCAGAAGCCAAAGCCACGGCTGCCAAGGTTTCCAGGTACTGCAACTTCACCAGGATCGTTTAATGTGAATGGCTTCATAGCACACAACACCTTCTTTGATAGCGCCAAGAACCCATATTCCAAGCCAAGAATATCATCTGATAGGTTCTGGAGTTATCAGCAGCGCAGTTACTATTCCTGCATACTATACAATCAGGGGCGCATTTTTCCTCATATGAGTCTAGACTACAAAGCCATGGCTGGCCTGCCTTGCCTAGAAGAAGCCCTTGACTGCTTCAGAGATGTTGTCCTTCTACAGTTTGTGACCGATAAAGAGCATTGGAATGAAGAGCTCTGCTGCAATCTATGCAACTCTCCACATTCCGGCTACTACAGGGATCCGAAGACTTGGGTCCTTGAGTGGATGACAGGCGATGTACACCATGAAGCCAAAGCCCAAGATATCATTGAGCTTACTGCCCTGCCCACTCCTGGTGAACACTATGAACCAGGTTGTCAGCTGCACCAAAATGCTTTGGAGAGCATCTTCCAGAAGCCAGAGCCAAACATGAGCCAAATGCTGAGCATGATGAAGCCACGGCCCCAAGACGCTGAATATCCAAAGGAGTTCTTTGTTGAAGACCTAGAGTATCTGTCCCGCATTATTTATCATATTATCAGGCAAACTCTCTGGCCTGTCAAAGGACATTCTCCTGTGGCGAAGCTTGAAGGAGCAATGAAGACATTGGTTTTCTATATCTTCAATGGCATCAGCTTCAATGCTCAAGACTTCTTCATCAGGCAATTGGCTGCATCTGGCTCTGACATATTTGGTCTAAAGTTTTATGCTCCATGGGTAATGCGCCTCATCAAGCTTCACTCCTCGGTCAACTATCAGCCCTCTGCGCACAATCATCTCGTCTTCCTGCCAGAGTTTGATCTGTCTGTCGAAGCCATATACCCAGAGCCTGCCAAGGAGCCAATTTATCTTCACAACATCGATCGTCAAAGTTTCACTCAACCCATTGAAGGAGTTTGTGCTGCAACTCGTGTTTATCCTTTGGCTGGAAATACACATGCCTGAAAGTGCTAGTGATCGACTAGAGGGGGGGTGAATAGGCGATTTTTATGAAAGTCTTCAAAACATGGAAGTTTCGAAGACAAATGATAGAAATAAACCTATTACCATGCAGCGGAAGGTAGACTACACTAAGCAAGCCATAGTCAAGTATTCAATGAAATGAAAGCACAAAGACTAATAGCAGCTAGGCAGTATAGATCAGGATGGAAGATAGTATGAAGCCAATCAGAACAAGCAGTCACACAGTGAAGACAAATGGATAATGCAAACAGGCAATGACTTCACAAGGACCAATCTGCAAATAAAGAGATGGGAAGGATAGAACCAGTGGCTCGTTGAAGACAATGATTTGTTGGACTAGTTCCAGTTGCTGTGACAACTGTACGTCTGGTTAGGGAGGCTGAGATTCAACTCAGAAGACCGCGTCTTCACCTTATTCCCCTTGAGCTAAGGACACCCAGTCCTCGCCCAATTACTCTGGTAAGTCTTCAAGGTAGACTTCCAAACCTTCACAGACTTCGTTCATCGACGATCCACAATGACTCTTGGATGCTCAGAACGCGACGCCTAACCGGCTGGAGGATTCACAGTCCTCAAGTGTAATAAGTCTTCAGATCACACAGACAAGAAGACTTAAGTGATGCCTAACACTCTTTGGCTCTGGGTGTTTAGGGCTTTGTCCTCGCAAGGATTTCTCTCTCAAAGGCTTCGAGGTGGGTTGCTCTCAAACGACAAAAGCCGTGCACTAACTCTGAGCAGCCAACCAATTTATGGTGTAGGGGTGGGCTATTTATAGCCACTAGGCAACCCGACCTGATTTGTCCAAAATGACCCTGGTCACTAAGGAACTGACACGTGTTACAATGGTCAGATTTCAAACACACACGGCAACTTTACTTGAGCTACAAGCAAAGCTGACTTATCCAGCTCTGGATAAGATTTGCTCTCATTGTCTTCGCTCGAAGACATAGGATTTTGGTTAAGCATCACTTCAGTCATTCTGACTGGTTTACTTGGACCCCACTTAATAATACAGTGGTTCCTATGACTCAACAAAGAAGAAAAAGAACGACGAAACAACTAAGTCTTCGCGCTCCATAGTCTTCACGCGATGTCTTCTCTTGTCATAGTCTTTAATGTGAATGTCTTCACATACCACCTTTGACTTCAATGTCTTCATATATTTTTAGGGGTCATCTCTGGTAGGAAAACCGAATCAATGAGGGACTTCTACCTGTGTTATCCTGCAATTCTCACAAACACATTAGTCCCTCAACCAGGTTTGTCGTCAATACTCCAAAACGAACTAGGGGTGGCACTAGATGCACTTACAATCTCCCCCTTTTTGGTGATTGATGACAAACTGGTTGAAGTTTTCAACGGGGATAGAAATATGTGAAATTTTAAAGGATTTAAGTATTGTCTTCATAAGTAGCAGAAAGGCTCCCCCTGAAGATGTGCATATAAGTATTTTGCTTTTGAATGCAAATGCACATGGCAGGTTGTACTTTCGGAGCTCCTCTTTTACTTATGAAGACAATTCATCATGCATGAAAGGATATATCGAAGATAATGACATGCATAATGGAAAATGGACGTCTGCAAAATGACTTCGTGCGGAATTTATCGTCGCACATGCGGAATTTATCATCGCATCAGATAGTGTCGAAAAAGGTAGCAGACGACCATCAAGTTTAAGTATTACAACTCAAAACGAACCAAGTGTTTCAAAAGAGAGAGTTGTAAGCACTTGGCAAAAGTAGCAAAAAGTAAAGCAACCACCCATATGGACCCGCTTGAAGACTATCAACTCATATGCTTCTCCCCCTTTTGTCAGTAAGGACCAAAAAGGTTTGAAGACATAGAGCTTCTACTCGTTCCCATGAGGTGCAGGCGAAGCAGCAGGGTCGTCGTTGAGGTCTGGTGGTGCAGAAGAACTTGGTGCAGTGTCAAGACACGCTGAAGGTGGGGGTGGTGAAGTGGCATCATCTTGATCATCGATAACTCTGGCATTCACCGTGACAGCTGAGGAAGAATAGTCAAAGTCTTCAAGGGAGGGAGTCCGACGCAAGTGAGCATTCCTTGGAGGAGTGGAGTCAAACTTGAATCTTTCTGTGAAGCCATCGTCTTGAAGATCTTCTTTAGCAGTGAGCAAAGTCAAACTCTTCCAAGACCTTCGACAGGTTTCATGTGTAACAAAGGCATTCTTGGTGGCAAGATAGCGAATGCGATTGACGTCCACCAAGAGGCTTTGCATCTGACGCTTAAGCCAGTCATGATGTATCCTATTTCTGATGTAGCGCGGCGAGAAGCTCTCGGTCATTGAGATCACGAGACCGCTTCCGAGGCGTTTGGGCAATGGTGCTTCCAGTGGCGTCAGTTTGGGGGCAAGGGGCACGTGTGTTACCAGCCAAGGGATAAACACGAGAGACTGCCTGAACTCCTTCAATGGGCTGGGTGAAGCTTTGACGATCAACATTGTCAAGATAAATCGGATCCTTAGCAGGCTCTGGGTAAATAGCTTCAACGGGCAGATCAACCTCTAGCAAGAATACAAGATGATTACGCGTAGACGGCTGATAGTTGAAGGCAGAGTGAAGCTTGATAAGGCGCATTACCCATGGAGCATAGACTTCAGACAAAAAATGTCGGAGCCAGATGCAGCCAACTGCCTGATGAAGAAGTCTTGAGCATTGAAGCTGATGCCATTGAAGATATAGAAAACCAAAGTCTTCATTGCTCCTTCAAGCTTCGCTGCAGATGAATGTCCTTTGACAGGCCATAGAGTTTTCTTGATGATATGGTAAATGGTACGGGGAAGATACTCTAGGTCTTCAACAAAGAATTCCGTTGGGTATTCAGCGTCGCGTGGCAGAGGCTTCATCATGCTTAGCATTTGGCTCATGTTGGGTTCAGGCTTCTGAAAAATGCTCTCCAAAGCATTCTGGTGTTGTTGACAACCTGGTTCATAGTATTCACTAGGAGTGGGCAGGGTTGTGAGCTCAATGATATCAAGAGCTTTGGCTTCATGATGGACATTGCCTGTCATCCACTCAAGGACCCAAGTCTTTGGATCCCTGTTGTAGCCGCGAATGTGAAGAGTTGCATAAAACTGTAATAGAAGCTCTTCATTCTAGTGTTCCTTGTCTGTGACAAATTGCAGGAGTCCAGCGTCTCTGAAGCAATCCAACGCTTCTTCTAGACAGGGCAGGCCAGCTATAGCTTCAGTGTCGAGACGCATATGTGGAAATATGTGCCCTTGATTGTATAAGACGCATGAATAGTAGCTGCGCTGCTGATAGCTCCAGAACCGATCCGATGAAATGCGAGGTTTGGAGTATGGGTTCTTGGCGCTGTTGAAGAAGGTGTTATGTGCCACGAAGCCATTCACATTGAAGACCCCAGGTGAGGTTGCAGTGCCTGGGAATCTTGGAAGTCTTGGCTTGGGCTTCTGGACTTGAGGCCTGTGCTCGACATGATAGTCAAATTGTGGACTCACAGCAGGTGGAGGAACCAAAATGGGCCATCAGACCATAACAGGCTGACCATGATCAAATGCCAGCTCAACAGTATGAGGTCTTGGAGGGGGTACATGAGCATTTGCATTTTCGTTGACATGGGCTGCAAGTGGCACAATAGCTTCAGGAGGAATGATTACGTCTGGTGCAGCATTGGCTTCAGGGGCCACATTGGCTTCAGGTGCTTCATTATTGTCTTCAGGCATGACGACATCAGTGTCGTCAACAGTGTTGTTGGTGGTGGTGACGTTAGCTTCAACCTCCACTTGTGTGGCTGAAGGGTTGGACACATTTTCCTCGGGAGCAGCATCTTGGTGGACTAGGGAAGTTGCAACTCGTTCTTCTTCGACTCTTGGTTCTTCTTTATCATTGGCTGATGCATCCGGAATATCTTCAGCCGTCTTGGCTTCAGACTCAGAGACGTTCATAGTTGGAGTGGCTTCTGGGAACACTTGACGTGCAATAGATCGGTGGTGCACTTCTCCTTCTGGAACGCTCGGAAGAGTGACTTGGGGCCTTGGTCCTTTGCGAAGTCTGCGTAACGCTGGCGACGCCTGTGGAGATGGAGTTGGCTGGGCCTCAAAGTCATCGTCATCTTGCACTGGTGAGGTGACTTGTGGTTGGGGAGTACTTGGGGTGTCTTGTTGTTGTGGGTGATCAGCCCACGATGCATCCTGAGCAATTGGCGTCAGAGGACGACCAATGCTGATGAGCTTGCTATGCGTGAGCACAGGCGATGATACTACATTTTGTTCAATCTGAGGAAGGACTTCATCATCTGCTACATTGTCGTGGTGACCAATGTCTTCAGCTGTGGTGGGGTCAACAGCTGGATTCTCTTCATATTCAGGAGCCTCTATGGAAGCAGGCTCATGAACTACCAGACGATGTTCAGATGTTCAGACGCAGGACAAGCAACAAAAATTGGCTCGACAAGAAGGGGCTCTGCGGAAGCAGCCCGGTCTCTCTTCTCTGTTTTCCTTTTCTTGGTTGGGGGAGCATCATCAGTGGTGGCTTTGGTCTTGCGCTTTCTGGCTTCTGCTTTAGTGCTCTAGTTTTCTTGAATTCTGAAGCCACTGTGGAGACCTTAGGCTTCGAGCCTGTCATACTGGCTGGGAAGAAAATGCGAGGTTCTTCCTGCCTTGATGCTTTTGGTTCTGCCACAGCTGGCTTCTTCTTCTTCTTGGCAGCCATTCTGGGGTCGATGCCTGGTCGCCCCAAGGCCTTGCGCTTTTCAGCTTCATTATAGCCTTGAACACATTTGGCAGCAAGATTCTTCATGCGCTCACAAGAACCTTTTGCTTCTTCTTGTTTCTTGTGGAATGCCTCCTTGAGCTCATGCATCATGACCTTGAAGTTTTGAATGTCTTCAACATTGAGCTTGGCCATGTGCTTCTTGAACTGAGCCTTTTCATAATCGATCTTATGCTTCAGCTCAACAATTTTCTGAGCTAGAGCCAGCTCAGGAGCAATGGCTCTGTGGAAGGAGACGCTGAGGCCAATTGGAAGCTGAAGATCATCAGAACTGACATCTGGGCTGTCAAACCACTCATAAATAAACTTGTATAAGATTTCCACATCAAAGAGGGGAAGATCATTGAAGATTTCCGCCTCTTGCTTGCTCTTTATCAACTGCTCAAGAGCGTCATCGCCAAGATCGTCATCACTGGACAGATCAATGGCGTCATTCTTGTTTCTCAAAACAGCAGCAGGGGTCAGTGCTTGACCAGTGGGTTGCATGGGCTTTTTCAACTTGGCAGACTTGGAGATGCGTGAGAGATCTTTAGACTGCACACTGACTTCAGGAGGTGCAGTGGCCAGAGGCTTCGCCCATGAGACCTTTGGTGCAGAGGGGGGCTTTGAAGCTTTTGGTTTCTTCTGCTTTTTCGGCTTCGAAGGTGCAGGCACTTCATCAGAGTTAGCGTCATCTGTAGGTCGATCCACATCTGCCCCTTGAACCCTGATATGAGTGATGAGACCTTCTAAGTCATAGAAGGGCCCAACCAGATTTGGTTCAGCTTCACGTGTGTCATCGGCACGAGGCGCAGAGGGACCAGGATTGAATTCTAATCCCCAAGATTTCTTGTTCTCCTTGGACGAGTTCTTGGCAAACTGAAAGTTGCGCTTGAACAGATTGTCATCCCGACACCATAGCAAAGATGTGGGATGAGCATCAGTAGGGTGAGGTCCACAGACCATGCAAGGGAAGAAACCCTGAGCAATGGCTTCAGTTCTGGTCTTGGGTTGAAGATTTTTATAGAGAATATCTCCCCAGGGACGCTTGATAGCATTCTTCTCAACATACTCCTTGGTGACGAATTTGTACTTGAACCATTGCTTGGCCCAATATCTTCGAATCCATTGGATTCGAGTTTTGCATTCATTATAGGTTTCTTCAGGATCAGTTTTGTATAGTTCATGCAGATCAGCTGGCAAATCCTTTGATGTTTCCTCATGGCGCTGTCTGCCGCCCTTCCTCACTGACTTTTGTGAAGCCATGAAGTTCAAACTGTATGGCTTCAACACTGACAAAGGCTTCTTGGTCAGACAAGAACTGGCTTCGGGAGAGTTGATATGATGCTGTAAGAATTCTACAAATGAATGCAGACTATGAGAACCAAGGGATTCTCCCATGGACATGTACCTGTGATAGCATTAAAGATGCGAGGGAAGGGGAAGAGGTCATATGCATTCTCAGAAGATTTTGAAGATAAATCAGTTTGAAGACATTGACCTCATAACGCGAAGACATTCACTTATGTGTCTGAAGTTGGTTCCAGATTTGAACGAATCCAAGAATAGGTACAAGTGAGGAATCTAACTAGTTTAGATGCATAAGTGAAGATGCTAGGCATAGTATGAGATGCAGAACTAGATAGATCCAAGTTTGTAGTCATAGAAACCACTTTTGGTGAAGAAGGATGAATCGATTAGATCAAAAGACGGTAAAAAGTGAGATTTTAATTACCACACTATGAACTGCTAGATGGGAAGAGTAGGAGACCGAGAAGTTCGATCCATCGTGCCCTAACTTGGCGACGGAGGACACCTACGGCGGCGGCGGAGAAGATGATGTCCGCGGCCGACGTGAGGACGGTGTCGGTGAAGTCGCGGCAGCTAAGCGCTTCGTCGCCGGTGTCATCGAGAGCTAGAGGAGGTGCTAGGGTTTTGACGAGGTGGAGAGGTGGAAGAAGGATTTTTGACCGTGAGGGGACATGTATTTATAAGTAAAAGAACGGCACAACGCAATTACGCAGGTGCCCCTGGCGGTTCACATCTGAGGGACACGTGGCGAACATGCAACACATTGAAAGCAGTTCCATGTTCCCATGCCCGTCTGGATTGTCGGGCGGTCGTTCCGGCCTCTACGGGTTTCAGGCAATAAGGATTAAGCATTTAAAACAGATTAAATGTTCTGCTGACAAGGACGCAGAGAAGACATTCGACAGTTTCAATAGAATGCATATGATTTGGATAGATAGATTTGAGGGAGAAGCATAGAGAGGTTAGGGTCCGATCACATTCACTTAGATCAAAAGATTCAAATGAAAAGACATAGCTATAAGTGAATGCTGTAGAGGACAGAACACTTAATATATGCATATAGCAAGTCAACATTGTGAAAATAATCAAGAAAGCAAATCAATGTTGAAGACAAATCAAGTGTGAAGATTTTGTTAAAGTAACGCCATGAGAAAAACACTTCTAAAGGAAGAATTTAGTGGTGGCGTTACCCACCATATAGGAAGTATTAGACCCAGACACGGTGCACAATTATCGTGGCGCTCCGAAGTCAAATTCCACGTTAATGTATTCACACTCAGAATGTAAGTCTTCATTGATTGAAGATATACTTTACTTCGTGTGTTGCACATCTAAGTCATCAACATGCATAAGTGTTAGGATGTGTGCCTGATCATAGGACATTTGAGGATTCCAATATATTTAGCTCACACCGTAACTTGCAAAATCTTTTCTCATCCAAGGGCTTTGTGAAGATATCTGCCAGTTGCTCTTCAGTGTTGACGTGTATGATATCAATATCTTCCTTCATGACATGATCTCTGAGAAAGTGATGACGAATTTCAATGTGCTTTGTCTTTGAGTGCTGAACTGGGTTGTTGGCAATCTTGATGGCGCTTTCGTTGTCGCGGTAGAGTGGCACTTGCTTCAGATGAATGCCATAGTCTTTGAGTGTTTTCTTCATCCATAGAAGCTGAGCGCAGCAAGACCCAGCAACAATGTATTCAGATTCAGCAGTGGAGAGAGATACACAGTTCTGCTTCTTTGAAGACCAACATACAAGTGATCGTCCCAGAAAGTGACATGTGCCTGATGTAGACTTGTGATCCACCTTGTCACCAGCATAATCAGCATCCGAGAATCCAACTAGATCAAACTCTGAGCCCTTTGGATACCATAATCCTAGTGTTGGGATGTGAACCAAATATCGAAGAATTCGCTTCACAGCTAAGTGATGCGATTCCTTTGGTGCCGCTTGGAATCGGGCACACATGCAAATACTAAGCATGATATCTGGCCTAGATGCACATAAATAAAGCAAAGAACCAATCATGGAGCGGTATACCTTTTGATTGAACTCTTTACCATTGTCGTCGGGACCCAGATGGTGTTTAGCTGGCATTGGCGTCGTGTAACCTTTGCAATCTTGCATTCCAAACTTCTTCAGGCAATCTTTGAGGTATTTCTCTTGAGATATGAAGATGTCGTTGCGTTGCTGTCGTATTTGAAGACCAGGAAGAACTTCAACTCACCCATCATGGACATCTGATATTGCTCTTGCATCATGTATCCAAACTCATCACTGTATTTCTGATTAGTGCAGGCGAAGATAATGTCATCCACATTATTTGGCACACAAACAGTTCACCATCATATGTCTTCATGAAGAGCGTGGGATCCAGGGAACCAGGTTTGAAGCCTTTGCTCTTCAGGAAGTCCTTGAGTGTGTCATACCAAGCACGAGCGGCTTGTTTGAGGCCATAGAGTGCCTTGTTGAGCTTATAAACCATGTCAGGATGTTTTGGATCTTCAAAGCCAGGCGGTTGTGCAACATACACTTATTCTTCAATCTTGCCATTGAGAAAGGCACTCTTCACATCCATTTGATACAGAAGAATGTTATGATGATTTGCATAGGCCAGCAGTATGCGTATAGCTTCAAGCCTAGCCACATGAGTAAGTCATAAGTTGCTCCATCCCAACTTAAAACTTATACGACACCCCTTTTGCGTGGGTCCCATCATCTTTACATAAAAAACAAGCTAAGAAGATGTGGTCAGGTGACTTATAAGTCAGGCGATAACCAAACAGACGTGACTTATAAGTCATTGATTTTAAGTCACCTGACTTATAAGTCAAGTGTTTCATCGAAGTCAATTCCTTCAACTTGAGTGTATCCTTGAGCAACGAGACGAGCCTTGTTTCTGACAACTTGACCATGCTCATCTTGCTTGTTGCGATATATCCATTTAGTGCCTATGATATTGTGCTTACAAGGATCAGGACGCTTGACCAGTTCCCATACATTATTCAGCTCAAATTGTTGAAGCTCTTCTTGCATAGATTGAATCCATTCAGGTTCCATGAAGGCTTAATCAACTTTCTTGGGATTGAGATGAATGCGAAGTGCCCACAAAAATTTGCTAGTTGTGTTGCCCTTGAACGAGTGAGTGGACCAGGTGCATTGATGCTATCAATTATTTTCTCAATCTGTACTTCATTTGCAACATGAGGATGAACAGGACGAAGATTTTGCTCTTGCTGATCATTGTCATCGTTAGAAGGATTGTCTTCAGGCTGAGCATTGTCTTCAGGTTGATCAGGTGCAAAGATGATGAGTTCCTCTTCGGGCTGTGCTTCAGACGGTATGATTTCTCCAGTTTCCATACGCTTGATGGATTCACTGGATGGAACTTCATCTAGCACACTTGGCAGGTGCTCTCTTTGCGAGCCGTTAGTCTCATCGAACCGCACATCCACAGTTTCAACCACTTTATAGTGAAAGAGGTTGAAGACTCTGTAGGAGTGCGAATCCTTTCCGTATCCAAGCATAAAACCTTCATGTGCTTTCGGTGCAAAATTTTTGAAGTGTGATGTGGATCCTTGATCCAGCACCTGACACCAAATACTCTGAAGTAACTGACATTTGGCTTCTTACCAGTGAGGAGCTCATAGGATGTTTTGTTCAGAAGCTTGTGAAGATAAAAACGGTTGATGATATGGCATGCAGTATCAATGGCTTCAGGCCAGAACTTTCTTGGAGTCTTGTATTCATCGAGCATCGTCCGGGCCATCTCAATGAGTGTTCTATTCTTGCATTCCATGATGCCATTCTGCTGCGGCGTGTACGGAGCTGAGAACTCATGAGTGATGCCCAAAGTATCAAGATAAGTGTCGAGGCTGGTGTTCTTGAATTTAGTGCCATTGTCACTTCTGATGTGCTTGATCTTGATGCCCTCGATGCCTATGATATGCTTCTTCTTTGCAAGAGTGTGCAAATTCCTCATGCCAGCATGCCCTAGCCTCTGATGCCAGAGCCAGCATTCTGAAGCTTTTGCAAGAAGACATACGGCAAGCTGTGGTCCTGCTGAGAAATCTACCATGTACAAATCATCTTTCCGGTACCCTTCAAAGACTAGAGACTTGTCAGATTCCATTAGAACAAGGCAACGATATTTTCCAAACATCACAATCATGTTTAAATCGCAAAGCATTGAGACAGACATTTGAAACCAAGGGATTCAAGAAGCATCACTTTATCCATGTGTTGATCCCTTGAGTTGCAACTCTACCTAGACCCAATACCTTGCTTTTACCAGTATCAGCAAATGTGATGTGACTCTTGTCAGATGGACGTAAGGTTGAGTCCATGAGAAGACTTCGCTTGCCAGTCATGTGATTAGTACATCCACTATCAATAATCCATTCTGAAGCAGCTGGTGTCATACCCTACAGTGCAGTTAGGGGGATAGGCTTCACGAAGAGAATTGTGAAGCATAAACATTTGACGTGCAAGTGGATTATGAAAGCTTAGATCGAGGTTAGGACTGATAGGGCAAGTAGCAAGCGACTCGGGAACAAAATACATAATAAGACCATTTGGGCATTTGATCTTGCGCCCTACAAGATGTTTAAGGTCCCCAGCAATAGCTTCAGAAGAATTTGATTTTCGGTTGGAGACCCTTCCCTATAAAAGAGTTAAGCTTTCTTAGCCACCCACATCTTCAAGGGTGGCTTCGAAGCAATGAGTCTAAGTGCAGCATCTGAGAACTTTGGCTTTGGAGCCCTAGCAAATAGTCTTGCAGGTGGACAATAGTACTCATAAGAATAAGCAGAGTAGTTCTTGGTCTTATGAACATGGCGATTTGATGAAACGCGCTCATATTCATAGGCATGAGTATGGTTTCCCTGCAAAACATTTGCGTTAGTGCGACTCGGTGAGTCCTCTGCCAGTATGAAGCCTTTGGACCATATGAAGCCCGTGGTCTGGGGTTTGTCTTCTTCACTTGTGGTGTCATGATGACATATAGGAAGATTTTCCATACACTTTTTCGGCACCCAGACTTTCTTCATAGGTGGCCCATTCCTGCTGTCGGAGTAAACGACCACGGGTAGCCTAGCCGGCTCCCCCTGGCCCTTCTGAAAAAATTACGAGCCGATCCGGCCCTCAAGAATCCAAGACGTGGGGCCGCCTTCCCCTTGCCGGCTGTCTCCCAGGCCGACTATCGGAAGGCGGCCCGGCTTTAGCCCTCATGAAGAAAGCCGCGGGAGGGCCTGCTCCAAGAAGCCAGCCGCGAGAAGCCGACTCCCACAAAGTGGTCAAGATCGTACCCTCGAAGTCTGCAACCACATAACGGCGATGTGGCGGGGCGTGGCTACAGTAAAGCCTACCACCCCCGAATCCCGGAGCACGCCTGTAACAGTGCGCCATACGGGGTGGCCATGACCCGTCCGGCGCGACACTGTTGCCATGTTGACCCTGATGCCACCCACGACGGACTGTCAGCGCGACTCACGGGCGGTGGGCCCCTTCAGGCAGAGAGACACCCGAAGGCGGCCAGGCCTCCCCCAGTCGGCCCAAGACAGGGCCGGCTCCCCATAGCCGGCTTGCTTCCTCCCTCGAAGGAGACGCCCCGTTAAGGAGACAAGACGAGGTGAGGCTATAGCGATCGCCCGCCGGACGGCGGCACTGTAGCCACGCTTACCTCGGCAAATCCCTCGTCACAGGTTTGAGGCAACATTAACCAGCCACCGACAAGGCCCCTGACAGTGGGGCCTGCCTGTCGACCAAGGAGCCGGCAGCCGGCGGGACCCACCAGCCAGCGGGCCCCAGCAGCCGGCGCAGAAGCCGGCGGGCATAGACACAGACGGCTGGGGCCCACGCCCAGCCGGATTACCATTGTACCCCCGGGGGGTGGGCCTATATAAACCCCCCGGGGCACCCATGCAAAGGGTTGATCTGAGCTAGTTTTAGACACCACATAGAGAGGAGAGGAGAGCTAGCCGTGCCCTTCTTCTTCCTCTCCCCAAACAGCTCAAGGAGCATCTTGTAGCCACTCGTTCATCTAGTGATCATGCGGAGACCCCGCAGAGCAGCAGTAGGGGTGTTATCTCTACGGAGAGCCCTGAAGCTGGGTAAGATTCGCCGGCATGCATGTCTTCGCCTCATCCCGCTTCCAGGCACCGACGACGTCTTACTGGCTCCCACAATGATAAGCCACCCGTTGGCATATGTCGCACCTACCACCCGACATTTGGCGCCCACCATGGGGCCAGGTGCACCGTCGTACGGAGACCTGTTCTGGACGGGAACCCTCTTCCTCCCCAGCGAGCATAGCCAGCCCAGCACGCCGATGGCGCTTGCCACGAGCGCTGCAAGGCGTCACCAACGTCTGCGCAGCGAGCGGCCTCGCCGATCTCCTTGACGAAACCCTCATCTCCGACGAGCCCGCCTCTGACGCGGGCATCGACCACCTCATCAACCTCCTCGGCCAGCTCCACGTCTCCGGCGAGCCTGCTGTGGACTTGGAGTCTGTTGGCACCACCGATCCGATGTTTGTCGACTCCGACACGGCCTCACTCGACGCTTTCCCCACCGACGTCGCGATCTACAATGACCCGCTTCCCCGGGCCGATGGCTGCGACGGTGCCACCACCGAGGTGATGGTCATCGGCCACGGCAGTGCTTCTGGCGAGAACGCCCTCGACGCCCCGCATGCGGCGGTCCACGACTTGTCCATCCCCCTCCCGGCTGATGCCGACGCCGAAGCACTGGAGGCTCGCCGCCTCGCCCTCCTCGTGGAGGGCCGAAAGTTGGTTTCCATGAGACGCCTCACTGAGGCCCACCAGCGCGAAGTCGACCGCGCCGCCTTTGGCACGCCGCCCCCAGGCGGGCCAAGCCGAGCCGGCGTTGTCAGACAGCATGGCGCTGCCCTCGCCGACAGACTAGGAGTCAACCACCCAGTCTACACCACCCCACTCGAGAACCTGCATGCCACCCAGGCGGCCGTAGCCGAGCTAGACGGACTAGGGGCCGAAGAACTCCCCCACATGACCAGATGCATCCAGCAACTAATTGATGCAGCCGCACAGCGGCACGAAGCTGACGCCCGCGGGGAAAGCCCTCCCCCGCGCCGAGAGCACGGCGCGACGTCCCGGACGCCTACTGTGGGTAAAACCCGCGCGTGACGCGAGAAAGAGCCGGCTGCCAGCCGAAGCCGAACCCGGATCTCCATCGAGCGAGACGCAGAAGGCCGTCCCCGGGCCGTGGAGCGGCGAGGCAACCCGCCTCCGCCTCCGCCTCGTGGGGAGAGATATCTCACCCCACCTCCTGTCACGCATCCGACTCTCAGCGGCCGACTAGGTCGCCGTGAAGGAGTCGGCGAGAACGACGCCCGCCATCGGATCGACCGCCTAGCGCGATCCCTGGCGCTAGAAGAAGAAGATGATGTCGGCCCGCCTTGCTTCGGCCCCTGCATCCGCGACGAGCCTTTCCCCAAAGGGTTCTCGCTCCCAAGAGACATACCCAAGTACAACGGCTCCGTGAAGCCGGAAGATTGGTTGATCGACTACTCCACAGCGGTTCGCATAGCAAACGGCAACAGGCGCGTTGCCGTGAAGTACGTGCCCCTCATGCTGCAAGGCACGGCGCGGATCTGGCTCAACAGCCTCAGGCCATACAGCATCAGCAGCTGGCTAGACTTCACAGAAGCCTTCGTCCGCAACTTCACCAGCACCTACAAGTGGGCTCCCAATCCCAGACAGCTCTCCTTGTGCGTACAAGGCCCCACCGAATCCACTCGCGACTACCTCACGCGTTGGGCCGAGCTCCGCAACTCTTGCGAAGGGGTGCACGAGGTGCAAGCCATAGAATACTTCACTGCCGGGTGCCGAGAAGGCACCCTCCTCAAGCACAAGCTCCTCTGCGACGAGCCGACTACCCTCGACGAGCTTCTGGTCATAGCGGACTAGTACGCCACCGCCGACTCCTCAATGAAGACTGAACTCCGGGTAGACGCGTCCGGGAAGGTACTCAAGCCGGCGCCCAAGACGCCGACTGGGGACTCCGGCCGATGCCTGTACCAGAACGACCACAAGCGCAAGGGCCCCGTGCCGCTCTCCACCAGTCGGCAGGTGGCCATAGTCAAAGACGAGCAGCCCGAAGGGCGGCCTGCACCCAAGAAGCAGAGGGGCGGCAGGCCGGCTTGGCAGCCGGCCTTCTCCTACGAGCAAACTCTCGACGCCCCATGCAAGTTCCACAGCGGCGCGAAGCCGTCCAACCACACAACCCGGAAGTGCCACTGGCTCACCCGAATCTCCAAAGGCGAAGGGCTCGCGCCGCCTCCGCCTGCTGGTCCGCCGCCTCCGGCTCCGCAGCTGCCGACCGCTCGGCCAGCAGTCGGAGCTGTGCACGATGAGTTCCCCGATGAGCATGCCGCCTATGTCATCTTTACAAGCCAGCCCGAAGCCCGGCGCAGCAGACGCCGAGAGCACCAGGAAGTCAACATGGTCACTACCAGCCCCGCCGAGCACATGCACTGGTCAGAAAAGCCTATCAGCTGGAGCCGGGCCGACCACCCAGAGATGATGCCATCTCCCGGCTCTTATGCGTTGGTTTTGGATGCCACCCTTGCAATGGACAGATGCGCCGCCCGTTTCTCCCGCGTGCTGATAGACGGCGGGAGCAGCATCAACATCCTGTACCGTGACACCCTGGAGAAGCTGAACGTCAAGACGAAGCAACTCATGCCTACTCGGACTGTGTTCCATGGCATTGTACCTGGCCTGTCCTGCGCCCCCATTGGCAAGATCAAGATTGATGTTCTCTTTGGGGACAAGGATCATTTCCGCCGGGAAGCGATCTGGTTTGAAGTGGCGGACCTAGAGAGCCCCTACCATGCATTGCTTGGTCGTCCTGCCTTGGCCAGGTTCATGGCTGTTTCCCACTATGCTTACCTCAAGATGAAGATGCCGAGTGCCAAGGGCATCATCACCATAGCCGGCGATTACAAGAAATCTTCCGAGTGCGCAGCAGCCAGCAGCCGGCTGGCCGAGTCCCTTGTGATTGCCGAAGAAAAGAAGATGTTGGACCGAGTCGTGGCCATGGCCGGCAAACAGCCGGCCCTGTCCCCCGATCCCAAGGAGTGTGATGCCCAAGGATCTTTCCAGCCAGCCAAGGAGACGAAGAAGATACCTCTTGACCCCGAGCACCCAGAAAGGTTTGCCGTCATCGGGGCAAACCTAAACAGCAAATAGGAAGGCGAGCTCGCCGATTTCCTCCGTGAGAATTGGGACATCTTTGCATGGTCCCCTAAGGACATGCCGGGTGTTCCGAAGGAATTCGCCGAGCACAAGCTACACGTCCGAGAAGGCGCAAAACCAGTCAAACAACCCCTCCGCCGACTGTTGGAGGAGAAAAGAAGGATTGTAGGAGAAGAGATAGCCCGGCTTCTGGCAGCCGGCTTCATTATGGAGGTTTTCTTTCCAGAGTGGCTCGCCAACCCGGTCCTCGTGCTAAAGAAGAACAACAAGTGGCGCATGTGCATAGACTACATGAGCCTCAACAAGGCCTGCCACAAAGATCCCTTTGCCCTGCCAAGGATTGATCAACTGATAGACTCCACGGCCGGATGCGAGCTGTTGAGTTTCTTGGATGCTTACTCAGGATACCACCAGATAAAGCTAGATCCGGCCGACCGCCTGAAGACCGCCTTCATCACGCCATTCGGAGCTTTCTGCTACCTGACTATGACATTTGGCTTAAGAAATGCCGGTGCCACATTTCAGCGTTGCATGCAGAAGTGCCTCCTCAAGCAACTCGGCAGAAATGCCCATGTCTATGTAGACGACATTGTGGTGAAGACGGAGAAGCGTGACACCTTGCTGGAAGACCTCAAGGAAACATTTGAGAACCTGCGTCGATTCCAGATCAAGCTCAACCCCGAGAAATGCATGTTCGGAGTGCCAGCCGGCCAGCTCCTAGGCTTCCTGGTCTCCGAACGCGGCATCAAATGCAACCCAGTAAAGATCAAGGCCATTGAGAGAATGGCGATTCCCACCAAACTTCGAGACGTCTAGAAGTTCCCCGGGTGCTTGGCCTCCCTGAACCGCTTCATCAGCCGGCTCGGAGAGAAAGCTCTCCCCCTCTACCGCCTCATGAAGAAGACCACTCACTTTGAGTGGAACGACCAAGCCGACCAAGCTTTTCACGAGCTGAAGAAGATGCTGTCCGCGCCGCCTGTCCTGGCGGCGCCAACTGAGAAAGAGCCCATGCTCCTCTACATTGCTGCTACCAGCCGGGTGGTCAGCACCGTCATTGTAGTCCAGCGCCCAGAAGAGGGCCGAGCCCAGCCAGTCCAAAGGCCGGTGTACTTTTTGAGCGAGGTGCTGTCTACCTCGAAGCAGAACTACCCGCACTACCAGAAGATGTGCTATGGCATGTACTTCGCCGCCAAGAAGCTGAAGCCCTACTTCCAAGAACACCCCATCACGGTCGTATGCACCGCCCCGCTTGCCGAGATCATAGGCAGCCGGGATGCATCCGGCCGGGTGGCGAAATGGGCCATCGAGTTAGCCCCCTACACGATCTTCTACCAGCCTCGCACCGCCATCAAGTCCCAAGCATTGGCCGACTTCCTCGTTGACTGGGCCGAGACCCAGTACCTGCCGCCAGCTCCCGACTCCACTCATTGGCGCATGCACTTCGACGGGTCCAAGATGCGCACCAGCTTGGGAGCCGGCGTCATTCTCACCTCTCCCAAAGGCGACAAGCTCAGATACGCGCTGCAAATTCACTTTGCTGCCTCCAACAACATGGACGAGTATGAGGCGCTCATACACGGGCTCCGGCTTGCCAAAGAGCTCGGCATATGCCGGATCCTATGTTATGGCGACTCAGACTTGGTAGTCCAGCAATCATCCGGCGACTGGGATGCCAAGGACGCAAATATGGCAAGCTACCGCTTCCTCGTTCAGCAGATCAGCGGGTACTTTGAAGGATGCGAGTTCCTCCACGTACCACGAGCCGACAACGAGCCAGCTGATACCCTGGCTCGAATAGGCTCCACTCGGTAGGCAATACCAACCGGTGTCTCTCTACAACGCCTCCTCAAGCCGTCTATCAAGCTGTCTCCAGAGTCTGATTCCATCTTCGTGCCGCCTGACCCCGACGCAGCTGGGTCCGGCTCAACGAACCAAGCAGGTGACCCGGGGACTTCGATAGTTGGCCCGGGGACGTCAGCAGGCGGCTCAGGGACTTCCATAGTTACGCCCGACCCAGGGACTGCCACACCCGGTTCAGGGACTGCGGTAGTCGGCCCGGGGACTGCACCAACACAACAGGCGGCGGCCGACTCCAGCATTTCACCACCCAGCCCACCCGCCCTGGTCGCAGTAGCCGTGTTGGCAATAGAAGAAGTCACAGCTCCATCATGGGCCCAGTCCATCCTCAACTTCCTAATAAACCAAGATCTGCCGGCTGACGAAACAGAGGCAAGACAAGTCCAACGCCGAGCCGGAGCATACACAATCGTCAACAGAGACCTCGTCAGGCGCAGTGTCACTGGAGTCTTCCAGCGATGTGTCGAGCAAGAGAAGGGCATTGCAATCCTCAGAGACATCCACCAAGGAGAATGCGGCCACCATGCGGCCTCAAGATCACTCGTCGCCAATGCTTTCCGCCATGGGTTCTTTTGGCCGACTGCTTTGGATGACGCCAAGGAGTTAGTAAAACATTGCAAAGGGTGCCAAGTCTTCAGCTCCAAGCAGCACATGCCGGCTTTGGCACTCAAGACCATTCCCCTCACTTGGCCCTTCGCCGTTTGGTGACTGGACATGGTGGGCCCATTCAAGACGGCGCGCGGCGGCATGACACATCTGCTTGTCGCCGTGGACAAATTCACCAAATGGATTTAGGCAAAGCCGATCAAGAAGCTGAATGGGCCAACTGCCGTGACATTCATCGCAGATATAACAACTCGGTACGGCGTGCCACACAGCATCATCACCGACAACGGCACGAATTTCGCTAAGGGAGCATTGGCACGTTTCTGCGTGACGCAGGGCATCCGGTTGGACTTAGCGTTCGTTGCCCACCGGCAGTCAAACGGCCAAGTCGAGCGAGCCAACGGCCTCATCCTTTCCGGCATCAAGCCCCGATTGGTCGTACCACTGGAACGTTCGGCCGGCTGTTGGCTCGATGAACTGTCGGCCGTCCTCTGGAGTCTGCGCACTACCCCAAACAAGTCAACCGGCTTCACTCCTTTCTTCCTCGTGTATGGTGCCGAGGCGGTCATCCCAACTGACATCAAGTTCGACTCGCCTCGGGTAACCATGTACACGGAGGCGGAGGCCAAGGAAGCACGAGAAGACGATGTCGACCTGCTGGAAGAAGGCCAGCTGTTAGCCCTCAGCCGGTCCACCATCTACCAGCAGGGCTTGCGTCGCTACCACAGCCGGAAGAAGCCGAAGGTACGAAAGAGAGACGACTCCGGCAAGGAGTCGGAACGACCATGGAACGCCAACCTCCTCCGAAGATTTTATAGTTGAAATGCAGTATGTATCACGCTAACTTTTGTACTAAGTACGAGACAATAGGCCCCCCGAGGAGAGCTCGGGGACTGCCATCTTTTATCTATGAATGAAGAGTATCATGCTTATGATCATGTCATTACATTCACTTTTTTGTCCGGCACCGGGTTCGACTAGTCGGCCCGGGGACTGGCCGCCTTGAGTTATATTAGAAGTCCTACCCACGGTCAGACAAGTAGTGTGCCGGCACCCAAGCCTTCTCTTGCCAAAAGTCGCAGTTTGAAGAACCGGCTGTCCGGCTGGCAAGAGTTAAAGGCAGGAAAGGACACCCACACGAAAAATGGCTAGGGACTAACGGACTAATATAACAAAAGCCGGTTTTTCTCCCACCACCGACCGACTACCAGAGTAGCCGGCCGGCCGGCTTCCATTCACCTCGCTTCAATCTAAGAAAGCTCGAGTACTTGCCTTCCCCAAAAAATAAATAAAGCCAAGTTCTTCCCTAGAGACAGGCTGCAGAGCAGCTGCCGGTTGGAAAGGCAGCAGCCAGGGGAAGGCGGCAAAGGAAACAACCTAAGGATAAAAAGCATACGCGAATGGAAGCCAAACACACACATGATCATATTTACACAAAAGACCTTCGAAAGGCCAGCATTCAACATAGTCTGAATACACCCCCAGTGGGTGGAACTGCGCAAGTTTAATAAAAATTGTTCAAAGAGTAACAAGTAGGAAAAGCAAGGACGGCAGATTAAGCCAAGGGAACGACTGGCGAGTCGGGCAGGTTGGTAGAGACGGCAGTGCTGGCTGGAGGAGTGGCCGGCTGGCGAACCTCGGCATGATCACCACCTCCCGCAGAGGGCGCGCTAGCACGCGCCTCGTTGCTGGAGGCACGGTCAAGCTGAGGCTGGCTGGCCGCTTCACCGGCCGGCTCGACGTCTTCGCCTTCCTCTCCTTCGTCGTCTTCACCTTCATCGCTAGAAGCGATCTCCTCCGCCGAGTCCTCACCCTCTGCCGGGTTCAGCCCAAACCATTCCTCCGGCTGGGCAACGCCATCGTCATTTATCTCAGGAGCAAAGGCGTTGATGTCAGTGCACTCGGCGATCGTCGGGGCACGCTGAGTGATAGCCGGCCGCACCTCCTCCATCTCCTCGTCGGCTTCTAGCCGCCAGGTGCGCAGCTGGTCCAGGTTCAGCCCGAGATACTAGGCTCAGACGAACTCCAGCGCCCGCCCAGCTCCAAGCCAGGCTGCCGATGCTTTCCAGGCCTCGAAGCGGCCAACCGCAACCTCCAGCAAATCGGCAGTCCGACTCGAGGTGCAGGGAATCGCTTCACCTGGCCAGAGGGCGGCCAACACCTGCGCCCCGGCGCGCTGGAGGCGGCGGAGCATGCGGTGAGCCGGCTGTAGCCGGGCTTGGACCGCCAAGAGTTGCTCCTCAAGCGTCTGGCTCGCGTCCGGCGCGATTTTAGCCCCCGCCTGCCGGTGCGCCTCGCTGTGGGCCTCGATGGTCTGGGTGGCAATGACGGAGTAGCTGGGGAAGTAGTCTGCACAAAGAACAAAAAGAAGCACAAGTCAGAACACAAATCAGGGGGCAAGGGGCAAGCAAGGAGTGAGGAAGGCGGCTTACCATCGATCAGATCCTCAACCCGGCCGTAGCCCTTGCTGAGCGCTTGTTTTGCCTCAGCCCAGCCCGCCGCTTCGGTCTCGAACTCAGCTTTGAGGGCGTCCTCGCTGTCCTGCGCCTTCTTCAGGGCCGCCTTGTGGCTCTCCTCCTGGTCGGCCAACTTCTTGGCCAGGCGGTCACGCTCCAGGACTAAGGCGTTGCACTCGGCTTCCTTGGTGCGAAGGGCGGTCTGGGCCCCGCTGAGCTACTCCCTCAAGTCGGCATTGGCTCCTGCAAGCATGAAGACAAAGTAAATCAATAAGGAAGAAGTCGTCAGGGAAGATCCGACCCAATTACTCAGCAGCCGGCCCGAATCTCGGGGAGTACACCCAGTGGGTGCGCTGACGCGCCCCCACAGGAGATGAACGAGACAAAGCACGCACTCCAGATGTTGGTCAGGTCCTCAGTTTTCTGGCCCAGCTCCTGAGCCTGGGAGTTGAAGGTAGCAGCGCAGAGGTTATGGTATTCCTGGAAGATCAGACAGGATGCAAGAATAAGATAGCTGTCAGGACCTAGTAAGTTCCAAGCCGCCTGCTCAGCAGCCGACTCGGAACTCGGGGACTACACCCAGTGGGTGCGCTGACACGCCGCCACGGAAGAAATCAAAAAAGCAAAACAACCAAGGCCAGAAGGCTCACCCGGATGACGGCCCACGTCGTGAGGAACTCTTGGGTATATCGCTGCAGCGAAGCGGCCTGGGCTTGAGGCCGGTTCCAGACCTCCTAGGCCGCCGTGTTCAGCTCGGTCGTCCCGCCGCTGGGCGTCCACTCAGACGTGCTGGCACTGGCCGCCTCCAGGGCCTCCGCCATCCGGCTGGCGCCCGCAGCTCTGCGTGGCTCCGGCGCGGAGGTAGCTCCCCCTGCGCGCCGGCGAAATTTCGGCTGCACCTAGAGGCCGGCCCCTGCCTCCGGCTCACCCCCGGCCGGCTGCTCTGGCGCCACAGCTGGTGTTGGAAATATGCCCTAGAGGCAATAATAAAAGGATTATTATTATATTTCCTTGTTCATGATAATTGTCTTTTATTCATGCTATAATTGTGTTATCCGGAAATCGTAATACATGTGTGAATACACAGACACCAACATGTCCCTAGTAAGCCTCTAGTCGACTAGCTCGTTGATCAATAGATAGTCATGGTTTCCTGACTATGGACATGGGGATGTCATTGATAATGGGATCACATCATTAGGAGAATGATGTGATGGACAAGACCCAATCCTAAACATAGCACAAGATCGTATAGTTCGTTTGCCAGAGTTTTTCCAATGTCAAGTATCTTTTCCTTAGACCATGAGATCGTGTAACTCCCGTATACCGTAGGAGTGCTCTGGGTATACCAAACGTCACAACGTAACTGGGTGACTATAAAGGTATACTACGGGTATCTCCGAAAGTGTCTGTTGGATTGACACGGATCAAGACTGGGATTTGTCACTCCGTATGACGGAGAGATATCTCTGGGCCCACTCGGTAATGCATCATCATAATGAGCTCAAAGTGACCAAGTGTCTGGTCACGGGATCATGCATTACGGTACGAGTAAAGTGACTTGCCGGTAACGAGATTGAATGAGGTATTGGGATACCGACATCGAATCTCGGGCAAGTAACATACCGATTAACAAAGGGAATTGAATACGGGGTTGCTTGAATCCTCGACATCGTGGTTCATCCGATGAGATCATCGAGGAGCATGTGGGAGCCAACATGGGTATCCAGATCCTGCTGTTGGTTATTGACTGGAGAGCCGTCTCGGTCATGTATACATGTCTCCCGAACCCGTAGGGTCTACACACTTAAGGTTCGGTGACGCTAGGGTTGTAGAGATATGAATATGCAGTAACCCAAAAGTTGTTCGGAGTCCCGGATGAGATCTTGGACATCACGAGGAGTTCCGGAATGGTCCGAAGGTGAAGAATTATATATAGGAAGTGCAGTTTCGGCCATCGGGAGAGTTTCGGGGTCACTGGTATTGTACCGGGACCACCGGAAGGGTCCCGGGGTCCACCGGGTGGGGCCACCCATCCCGGAGGGCCCCATGGGCCAAAGTGGGGAGGGGAACCAGCCCATAGTGGGCTGGTGCGCCCCCCTAGGCCCACCCCATGTGCCTAGGGTTGGAACCCTAGGGGTGGGGGGCGCCCCACCTTGCCTTGGGGGCTACTCCACCCTTGGCCACCGCCCCCCCTATGAGATCCCATCTCCTAGGGCTGGCGCCCCCCCTAGGGGAGCCTATAAAAAGGGGGGGAGGGAGGGAGCAGCAATACCTTGAGTCTTGGCGCCTCCCTCTCCCCTGCTACACCTCTCTCTCTCGCAGTATACGGCGAAGCCCTACTGTTGTGACGCCCTGCATCCACCACCACACCGTCGTGCTGCTGGATCTTCATCAACCTCTCCTCCCCCCTTGCTGGATCAAGAAGGAGGAGACGTCACGCTGACCGTACGTGTGTTGAACACGAAGGTGCCGTCCGTTCGGCGCTAGGATCTCCGGTGATTTGGATCACGTCGAGTACGTCTTCCTCATCCCCGTTCTTTGAACGCTTCCGCGTGTGATCTACAAAGGTATGTAGATGCAATCCAATCACTCGTTGCTAGATGAACTCATAGATGGATCTTGGTGAAACCGTAGGAAAATTTTTGTTTTCTGCAACGTTCCCCAACAGTGGCATCATGAGCTAGGTCTATGCATAGTTCTCCTTGCACGAGTAGAACACAATTTGTTGTGGGCGTAGATGTTGTCAACTTTCTTGCCGCTACTAGTCTTATCTTGCTTCAGCGGTATTGTGGGATGAAGCAGCCCGGACCGACCTTACACGTACGCTTACGTGAGACTGGTTCCACCAACTGACATGCACTAGTTGCATAAGGTGGCTAGCGGGTGTCTGTCTCTCCCACTTTAGTTGGAGCGGATTCGATGAAAAGGGTCCTTATGAAGGGTAAATAAAAGTTGACAAATCACGTTGTGGCTATTACATAGGTAAGAAAACGTTCTTGCTAGAACCCTTTTGCAGCCACGTAAAACTTGCAACAAACAATTAGAGGACGTCTAACTTGTTTTTGCAGCAAGTGATTTGTGATGTGATATGGCCAAAGTTGTGATGAATGATGAATGATATATATGTGATGTATGAGATCATGTTCTTGTAATAGGAATCACGACTTGCATGTCGATGAGTATGACAACCGGCAGGAGCCATAGGAGTTGTCTTTATTTTTTGTATGACCTGCGTGTCATTGAGAAACGCCATGTAAATTACTTTACTTTATTGCTAAACGCGTTAGCCATAGTAGTAGAAGTAATAGTTGGCGAGCAACTTCATGGAGACACGATGATGGAGATCATGATGATGGAGATCATGGTGTCATGCCGGTGACAAGATGATCATGGAGCCCCAAGATGGAGATCAAAGGAGCTATGTGATATTGGCCATATCATGTCACTATTATTATTTGATTGCATGTGATGTTTATCATGTTTTTGCATCTTGTTTACTTAGAACGGCGGGAGTAAATAATATGATCCCTCATAATAATTTCAAGAAAGTGTTCCCCCTAACTGTGCACTGTTGCGACAGTTCGTTGTTTCGAAGCACCACGTGATGATCGGGTGTGATAGATTCCAACGTTCACATACAATGGGTGTAAGACAGATTTACACATGCAAGCACTTAGGTTGACTTGATGAGCCTAGCATGTACAGACATGGCCTCGGAACACAGAAGACCGAAAGGTCGAGCATGAGTCGTATAGAAGATACGATCAACATGAAGATGTTCACCAATGTTGACTAGTCCGTCTCACGTGATGATCGGACACGGCCTAGTTAACTCGGATCATGTTATACTTAGATGACTGGAGGGATGTCTATCTAAGTGGGAGTTCATTATATAATTTGATTAGATGAACTTAATTATCATGAACTTAGTCTAAAATCTTTACAATATGTCTTGTAGATCAAATGGCCAACATTGTCCTCAACTTCAATGCGTTCCTAGAGAAAACCAAGCTGAAAGACGATGGCAGCAACTATACGGACTGGGTCCAGAACCTGAGGATCATCCTCATAGCTGCCAAGAAAGATTATGTCCTACTAGCACCGCTAGGTGACGCACCCGTCCCACAGAACCAAGACGTTATGAACGCTTGGCAGGCACGTGCTGATGATTACTCCCTCGTTCAGTGCGGCATGCTTTACAGCTTAGAACCGGGGCTCCAAAAGCGTTTTGAGCGACACGGAGCATATGAGATGTTCGAAGAGCTGAAAAAGGTTTTCCAAGCTCATGCCCGGGTCGAGAGATATGAGGTCTCCGACAATTCTTCAGCTGTAAGATGGAGGAAAATAGTTCTGTCAGTGAGCACATACTCACAATGTCTGGGTTACATAACCGCTTGACTCAGCTGGGAGTTAATCTCCCGGATGACGCGGTCATTGACAGAATCCTCCAGTCGCTTCCACCAAGCTACAAGAGCTTTGTGATGAACTTCAATATGCAGGGGATGGAAAAGACCATTCCTGGAGTATTTGCAATGCTGAAATCAGCAGAGGTAGAAGTCAAAAAGGACCATCAAGTGTTGATGCTGAATAAAACCACTAAGTTCAAGAAAGGCAAGGGCAAGAAGAACTTCAAGAAGGACGGCAAGGGAGTTGCCGCGCCTGGTAAGCAAGCTGCCGGGAAGAAGCCAAAGAATGGACCCAAGCCCGAGACTAAGTGTTTTTATTGCAAGGGAAGTGGTCACTGGAAGCGGAACTTCCCCAAATACTTAGCGGACAAGAAGGCCGGCAAAACGAAAGGTATATGTGATACACATGTAATTGATGTGTAACTTACCAGTACTCGTAGTAGCTCCTGGGTATTTGATACCGGTGCGGTTGCTCACATTTGTAACGCAAAGCAGGAGCTGCAGAATAAACGGAGACTAGCAAAGAACAAGGTGACAATGCGCGTCGGGAATGGTTCCAAGGTCGATGTGATCGCCGTCGGCACGCTACCTCTACATTTACCCACGGGGTTAGTTTTAAACATCAATTATTGTTATTTAGTACCAGCTTTGAGCATGAACATTGTATCAGGATCTCGTTTAATACGAGATGGCTACTCATTTAAATCCGAGAATAATGGTTGTTCTATTTATATGAGAGATATGTTTTATGGTCATGCTCCTATGGTGAATGGTTTATTCTTAATGAATCTCGAGCGTAATGCTACACATATTCATAGTGTGAATGCCAAAAGATGTAAGGTTGATAATGATAGTCCAACATACTTGTGGCACTGCCGCCTTGGTCACATAGGTGTCAAACGCATGAAGAAGCTCCATATAGATGGACTTTTAGAGTCACTTGATTACGAATCATTTGACACGTGCGAACCATGCCTCATGGGTAAGTTGACCAAGACTCCGTTCTCAGGAACAATGGAGCGAGCAACCAACCTATTGGAAATCATACATACTGATGTGTGCGGTCCAATGAGTGTTGAGGCTCGTGGTGGCTACTGTTATGTTCTCACCCTCACTGATGACTTGAGTAGATATGGGTATATCTACTTAATGAAACACAAGTCTGAAACCTTTGAAAAGTTCAAGGAATTTCAGAGTGAGGTTGAGAATCAACGTGACAGAAAAATCAAGTTTTTGCGATCAGATCGTGGAGAAGAATACTTGAGTCACGAATTTGGTACACATTTAAGAAAATGTGGAATAGTTTCACAACTCACGCCGCCTGGAACTCCTCAGCGTAATGGTGTGTCCGAACGTCATAATCGCACTCTATTAGATATGGTGCGATCTATGATGTCTCTTACCGATTTACCGCTGTCATTTTGGGGCTATGCTTTAGAGACTGCCGCATTCACTTTAAATAGGGCTCCGTTGAAATCCATTGAGACGACACCGTATGAATTATGGTTTGGGAAGAAGCCTAAGTTGTCGTTTCTAAAAGTTTGGGGATGCGATGCTTATGTCAAGAAACTTCAACCTGAAAAGCTCGAACCCAAGTCGGAAAAATGTGTCTTCATAGGATACCCTAAAGAAACTATTGGGTATACCTTCTACCTCAGATCCGAAGGCAAGATCTTTGTTGCCAAGAATGGATCCTTTCTAGAGAAGGAGTTTCTCTCGAAAGAAGTAAGTGGGAGTAAAGTAGGGCTTGATGAAGTATTGCCTCTTGAACCGGAAAGTGGCGCAACTCAGGAAAATGTTTCTATGGTGCCTGCACCAATTAGAGAGGAAGTTAATGATGATGATCAAGATACTTCTGATCAAGCTCCTACTGAACTTCGAAGGTCCACAAGGACACGTTCCGCACCAGAGTGGTATGGCAACCCTATCTTGGAAATCATGTTGTTAGACAACAGTGAACCTTCGAACTATGAAGAAGCGATGGCGGGCCCGGATTCTGACAAATGGCTGGAAGCCATGATATCCGAGATAGGATCCATGTATGAAAACGAAGTATGGACTTTGACTGACTTGCCCGATGATCGGCGAGCCATAGAAAATAAATGGATCTTTAAGAAGAAGACAAACGCAGATGGTAATGTGACCATCTATAAAGCTAGGCTTGTCGCTAAGGGTTATTGACAAGTTCAAGGGGTTGACAATGATGAGACATTCTCTCCCGTAGCAAAGCTGAAGTCCGTCCGAATCATGTTAGCAATTGCCGCATACTATGATTATGAGATATGGCAAATGGACGTCAAAACGGCATTCCTTAATGGTTATCTTAAGGAAGAACTATATATGATGCAGCCGGAAGGTTTTGTCGATCCTAAGAATGCTGACAAGGTGTGCAAGCTCCAACGCTCGATTTATGGGCTGGTGCAAGCATCTCGGAGCTGGAACATTCGCTTTGATGAGATGATCAAAGCGTTTGGGTTTATGCAGACTTGTGGAGAAGCCTGCGTTTACAAGAAAGTGAGTGGGAGCTCTGTAGCATTTCTCATATTATATGTAGATGACATACTTTTGATGGGAAATGATATAGAGCTTTTGGACAGCATTAAGGCCTACTTGAATAAGAGTTTTTCAATGAAGGACCTTGGAGAAGCTGCTTATATATTAGGCATCAAGATCTATAGAGATAGATCAAGACGCCTCATAGGTCTTTCACAAAGCACATACCTTGATAAGATATTGAAGAAGTTCAATATGGATCAGTCTAAGAAGGGGTTCTTGCCTGTGTTGCAAGGTGTGAAATTGAGCTCAGCTCAATGTCCGACCACGGCAGAAGATATAGAAGAGATGAGTGTCATCCCCTATTCCTCAGCCATAGGTTCTATTATGTATGCCATGTTGTGTACCAGACCTGATGTAAACCTTGCCGTAAGTTTGGTAGGAAGGTGCCAAAGTAATCCCGGCAAGGAACACTGGACAACGGTCAAGAATATCCTGAAGTACCTAAAAAGGACTAAGGAAATGTTTCTCATTTATGGAGGTGATGAAGAGCTCGTCGTAAAGGGTTACGTCGACGCTAGCTTCGACACAGATCTAGATGACTCTAAGTCACAAACCGAATATGTGTATATTTTGAATGGTGGGGCAATAAGCTGGTGCAGTTGCAAGCAGAGCATCGTGGCGGGATCTACATGTGAAGCGGAGTACATGGCAGCCTCGGAGGCAGCGCATGAAGCAATTTGGGTGAAGGAGTTCATCACCGACCTAGGAGTCATACCCAATGCGTCGGGGCCGATCAAACTCTTCTGTGACAACACTGGAGCTATTGCACTTGCCAAGGAGCCCAGGTTTCACAAGAAGACCAGGCACATCAAGCGTCGCTTCAACTCCATTCATGAAAATGTTCAAGATGGAGACATAGATATTTGTAAAGTGCATACGGACCTGAATGTAGCAGATCCATTGACTAAACCTCTCCCTAGAGCAAAACATGATCAACACCAGCATTCCATGGGTGTTCGATTCATCACAATGTAACTATATTATTGACTCTAGTGCAAGTGAGACTGTTGGAAATATGCCCTAGAGGCAATAATAAAAGGATTATTATTATATTTCCTTGTTCATGATGATTGTATTTTATTCATGCTATAATTGTGTTATCCGGAAATCGTAATACATGTGTGAATACACAGACACCAACATGTCCCTAGTAAGCCTCTAGTCGACTAGCTCATTGATCAACAGATAGTCATGGTTTCCTGACTATGGACATGGGGATGTCATTGATAACGGGATCACATCATTAGGAGAATGATGTGATGGACAAGACCCAATCCTAAACATAGCACAAGATCGTATAGTTCGTTTGCTAGAGTTTTTCCAATATCAAGTATCTTTTCCTTAGACCATGAGATCGTGTAACTCCTGGATACCGTAGGAGTGCTCTGGGTATACCAAACATCACAACGTAAGTGGGTGACTATAAAGGTATACTACGGGTATCTCCGAAAGTGTCTGTTGGGTTGACACGGATCAAGACTGGGATTTGTCACTCCGTATGACGGAGAGGTATCTCTGGGCCCACTCGGTAATGCATCATCATAATGAGCTCAAAGTGACCAAGTGTCTGGTCACGGGATCATGCATTACGGTACGAGTAAAGTGACTTGCCGGTAACGAGATTGAACGAGGTATTGGGATACCGACGATCGAATCTCGGGCAAGTAACGTACCGATTGACAAAGGGAATTGAATACGGGGTTGCTTGAATCCTCAACATCGTGGTTCATCCGATGAGATCATCGATGAGCATGTGGGAGCCAACATGGGTATCCAGATCCCGATGTTGGTTATTGACCGGAGAGCCGTCTCGGTCATGTCTACATGTCTCCCGAACCCGTAGGGTCTACACACTTAAGGTTCGGTGATGCTAGGGTTGTAGAGATATGAATATGCAGTAACCCGAAAGTTGTTCGGAGTCCCGGATGAGATCCTGGACGTCACGAGGAGTTCCGGAATGGTCCGGAGGTGAAGAATTATATATAGGAAGTGCAGTTTCGGCCATCGGGAGAGTTTCGGGGTCACCGGTATTGTACCGGGACCACCGGAAGGGTCCCGGGGTCCACCGGGTGGGGCCACCCATCCCGGAGGGCCCCATGGGCCAAAGTGGGGAGGGGAACCATCCCATAGTGGGCTGGTGCGCCCCCCTAGGCCCACCCCATGCGCCTAGGGTTGGAACCCTAGGGGTGGGGGGGCGCCCCACCTTGCCTTGGGGGCTACTCCACCCTTGGCCGCCGCCCCCCTAGGAGATCACATCTCCTAGGGCCGGCGCCCCCTAGGGGAGCCTATATAAATGGGGGGGGAGGGAGGGAGCAGCAATACCTTGAGTCTTGGCGCCTCCCTCTCCCCTGCTACACCTCTCTCTCGCGCAGTATACGGCGAAGCCCTGCTGCTGTGACGCCCTGCATCCACCACCACGCCGTCGTGTTGCTGGATCTTCATCAACCTCTCCTCCCCCTTGCTGGATCAAGAAGGAGGAGACGTCACGCTGACCGTACGTGTGTTGAACACAGAGGTGTCGTCCGTTCGGCGCTAGGATCTTCGGTGATTTGGATCACGTCGAGTACGTCTTCCTCATCCCCGTTCTTTGAACGCTTCCGCGCGTGATCTACAAAGGTATGTAGATGCAATCCAATCACTCGTTGCTAGATGAACTCATAGATGGATCTTGGTGAAACCATAGGAAAATTTTTATTTTCTGCAACGTTCCCCAACAGCTGGTTGGCCGCTTTGGCTCGCTCCAGTCGGCGCCGTCTGCGGCGCCTCCTCCACGAAGACCACGTGGTCCTCCCTCCTCTCCATCACCGGTGGGTCTCGGTCGACCTCCTCCGATGGGGGCACGGGGATGTTAGGGGCCACGGCACGGAGGGGAACGACGAGCTACGAAGGCTGGTTGCGCGAGGCCTCCGCCTCCTTCTTCGCGGCCGCCGCCTCCGCCCGGGCCTTGGCCGCCGCGTCGGCCTGCTCCTTCGCCGCCTGGGCGGTCATTCGCTCCGCCGCCTCCCGCTCCTCCCGTGCCTCCCGTGCGTTCCGCTTCGTGGCCTCCATGAGGTCGGCGCGGGGATCCACGCGGCAGGAGCCTGAGGACCCTCCAGTCGGCCCTACTATGGATCCGCCAGGACCTCGCTCGAGGGAAAGCGGTGCCCTGCCCGGCGAGCAAAGAAAAGTTTAGAAGAGCCTCAATCGAAGAGGACAACAAAAAATACAAGATGTTTGACGCTTACGCCGAGATCGCCTGCAGCTGTTTCACTGCCTTGCGGAAGCGTGCCGCCTTCACGGCCACCTCATCCCGCTTGGTCGCCGCCGTGGAACCCTTGGATTTCTTCGGCCGGCTGCCGAAGTAGGTTGACGCGGCCCGGCGTTTCTGCGCACCGCCAGGGGCAGCCGGCGCGGCAGACGGGCCCGCGCCTTGATGATCAAGCGCCGGCTAGCGGTGCGGAACGGCTTCGACCTCGTCATCATCCGCCCAGTCCTCGAGGCCGGCCCCGAGCCCCGCACCGCCTGCCTTGTCGCCTTCCCCCACGACGGCATCTTCAATGGCGGCCGCTCCCAGGTCCGGATCATCGACGTCGTCCACCGTGCGGTCGGGGAGGAGCTGGCGCTCTACCCCTGCGGCCCCGGCCGTCGGCGGAAGAAGAGGGTTCTGCTGAGGGCAAACCAATTGATCAGAAGTCGGCCATCATGAGGCCGGCTACAAAAAGGAAGAAAAGAAGAAAAACTTACAGCAGGCGGAGGGTTGGCGCGAGAATACGGCCCCTTGCCGTATTGCCAATCCTCGGCGAGCTTGCAGTTGGAGATGTAGTTTACCATGTAAGACACCTCGACATGAGGCATCTCCCTGGTGCTCAGCCGGCACGGGTCGAAGCGGCCGCTCATCTGACAAATCATGTGAGGCCGGCCTTGGAGTGGAAGTACTCGGCGCTCCATGAAGGTGGCCACCAGGTCGGCTCCGCTCAGGCCCTCCGACTGGATCATCACCCGGAGCCGGGCGACGGCTGCGTTCCCGGCCTGAGACAACGACCTGGCCCGGTAGCTCCACGAGGGTTGCCTCCCAGCCGGCGGGCCGACTACATAAGCCGGCAGATTGACGAAGTCGCCTTGCTGGGCGACGTTCTTCATGTAAAAAGAGGACTTCTCCCAGAGCTTCACCGACTGGATCAGCGGGATGGGCGGGAACGGATTGTTCTCGCCCGTCCGCCTCACGGCAATGAAGGCTCCGCAGGGGGCGGGCACGCCCGCGACAACGGTGCCGAGCTTGCACTGGAAGAATTCTCCCCAGAGCTCGAGAGTGGGGAGAACCCCAAGAAAGCCCTCGCACAGGGTGAGGAAAGCCGACAGCAGCATCACCGTGTTGGGTGTGAGGTGATGCGGCTGGAGGTGGTAAAACTCAAGAGAAGCATGAAGGAATCCGCTCGCTGGGAGGCCGAAGCCGCGCAGGCAGTGCGAGCAGAAGATTACCCGCTCGCCCTCCTCCAGTGCCGGCGAAATCTCCCTCGCCGGCGCACAACGAACCCGCACGTAGTTCTCGCCCGACAGACGCCGCATCCGGCGGAGGAACTCAACGTGGTCCTCGTGGACGTTGGAGCCGTCCCACGAGCTCGACAACGCCATGGGAGCGACGCGGCGAGGAACAAGGCGATGCGAAGGCGAAGACGTGCACGACCCCGCTACGGCGGGACCGAAGGAACCGAGAGGTCCGACGGTGGAGCGGCGTGGCAATGGGTCGCTGCGGCGGCGGAAGGAAGGAGAAGGAAGGTGAGAAAGGGTGGAGCGAGGGAGAGCGTGCGAGCCTCTGCCGCTCCCTTTCCTCCCCCTACTTATAGACCTGCGCGGCGGAGCCGAGGAGGCGTGGTGTGGGGGAACGTGGGATCAACTGCGCCCACTCCCCCACGTCCCGCGATTATTGCGCCCTGATGACGAAATGAAACCGCCGCGGGAAGGCGAGCGGTCCGTTGTGGGCCGCAGAAGATCCACGCTTGGGCCGAGGCCTAGAAGTGGCGGGCCGGGCCTGCGGCGGCGTCCCATCGCACGCATGCGTTGGCAGGTTTTCCTTGCCACGTGGCCCGCGGGGTGGCGCGCGGTCAGCTCGTAGGCCGACCCACGTTCCCGCCTACAAGATACGGAGCTTTCTGAAGACGGCGCGCATAAGCAAAGCCGGCTCCTCAGGATAGGAAGCTGACCAAGCTTCTCGTCCCTTTGTCAGCCTCGAAGCTCGATCAGCTTCGGGGACTACTGTCGGAGTAAACGACCACGGGTAGCCTAGCCGGCTCCCCCTGGCCCTTCTAAAAAATTTACGAGCTGATCCGGCCCTCAAGAATCCAAGACATGGGGCCGCCTTCCCCTTGCCGGCTGTCTCCCAGGCCGACTATCGGAAGGCGGCCCGGCTTTAGCCCTCATGAAGAAAGCCGCGGGAGGGCCGGCTCCAAGAAGCCGGCCGCGAGAAGCCGACTCCCACAAAGCGGTCAAGATCGTACCCTCGAAGTCTGCATCCACATAACGGCGATGTGGCAGGGCGTGGCTACAGTAAAGCCTGCCACCCCTGAATCCCGGAGCACGCCTGGCACAGTGCATCGTACGGGGTGGCCATGACCCGTCCGGCGTGGCACTGTTGCCATGTTGAGCCCGATGCCACCCACGACGGGCTATTAGCGCGACCCACGGGCGGTGGGCCCCTTCAGGCAGAGAGACACCCGAAGGCGGCCAGGCCTCCCCCAGTCGGCCTAAGACAGGGCCGGCTCCCCACAGCCGGCTTGCTTCCTCCCTCGAAGGAGACGCCCCGTTAAGGAGACAAGACGAGGTGAGCCTACAGCGATCGCCCGCCGGACGGCGACACTGTAGCCACGCTTACCTCGGCGAAGCCCTCGTCACAGGTTTGAGGCAACAATAACCAGCCACCGACAAGGCCCCTGACAGTGGGGCCTGCCTGTCGACCAAGGAGCCGGCAGCCGGCGGGACCCACCAGCCGGCGGGCCCCAGCAGCCAGCATAGAAGCCGGCGAGCGTAGACACAGACGGCTGGGGCGCACGCCCAGCCGGATTACCATTGTAACCCCGGGGGGTGGGCCTATATAAACCCCCCGGGGCACCCATGCAAAGGGTTGATCTGAGCTAGTTTTAGACACCACATAGAGAGGAGAGGAGAGCTAGCCGTGCCCTTCTTCTTCCTCTCGCCAAACAGCTCAAGGAGCATCTTGTAGCCACTCATTCATCTAGTGATCATGCGGAGACCCCGCAGAGCAGCAGTAGGGGTGTTATCTCTACGGAGAGCCCTGAAGCTGGGTAAGATTCGCCGGCGTGCATGTCTTTGCCTCATCCCACTTCCAGGCACCGGCGACGTCTTACTGGCTCCCACAATGATAAGCCACCCGTTGGCATATGTCGCACCTACCACCCGACACCTGCAGTTAGTACCAATATACCTGGCAAACACTTCACCATTCTGATTCTTAAACAGTTTATAGTTTGCATCAAAGGATTCATCAATAACAATGGGATTAGCACAAGTGAAGCCAGATAGGGTGGATGGATCCACTGAAGGTTCCTTTGCAGCAACCCATGTGGTTTTGGGGTACTACTCAGGTTTCTAGTAAGAGCCATCAGCATTCATTTTCCTTTCGAACCCAACACCCTCTTTCCTAGGGTTTCGGTTCAGGATCTGCCTTTTGAGGACATCACATAGTGTATGATGCCCTTTGAGACTTTTGTACATCCCTGTTTCAAGCAATGTCTTCAACCTAGCATTTTCATCAGCAATAGCAGTGGCATCCTCAGCAGAGGGGTTAGTTACCACATCAACAGTTGAAGATATTGCAATAGTAGCAGCAGTAGAACATCCAGCAACAGAAGTAGCATTGTCACGCTCAATGCATTTAAGAAATGGTGGTTCAAATCCTTCCTGAGCGGAACTGATCTGTTTGGCGTGAAGTGACTCGTTTTCCTTTTTAAGATCTTCATGAGCCGCTCTCAATTTCTCAAGATCTTGCTTCCTTTGAAGATAATCATAGGAAAGCTTTTCATGAGTTGTTGAGAGTGTTTCATGATGACTTTCAAGTTCCTCATACTTAACATGAAGATTTTTTATGTATTCAATTAAGGACTGAGATCGAGTCATTTCAGCGTCTAACAGGTCATAGCTTTTGTCTGACAGTTTTTGAATATGTTTCATAGCTTTCTGTTGCTCAGTTGCAATTTTAGCAAGTGTTTTGTAGCTGGGTTTGGAACCACAATCAGAGTCATCTTCACTGGATGTTTGATAGTGAGTAGTGCGTGAGTTTACCTTGTCACTGCGTGCCATGAAGCAGTAGGTGGGAGCGGAGTTGTCCTTGTCATTAGCATTGGCGTCGGTGATGAAGTCATTGTCTTCAATGTTGAAGACGGACTTGGCAACGTAGGTTGTAGCCAGACTTGCAACGCCAGAATCGGAGTCCTCCTCAGACTCCACCTCCACCTCCTCAGAAGCAGACTCCTCCTCTGAATCCATTTCCTTGCCAACAAACGCACAAGCCTTGCCAGATGAGCTGTTCTTGTGTGATGAAGACTTTGATGAAGACTTGGAAGAAGACTTTGAGTATTTCTTCTTCTTCTTGTCGTCAGAATCATATTCCTTGCTCTTCTTCTTCTTGTTGTTCTCATTGTCCCACTGTGGACACTCAGAGATGTAGTGACCAGGTTTCTTGCACTTGTGGCATGTTCTCTTCTTGTAGTCATGAGCAGAAGCTTCATCATTCCTTGAGCTGGATCGTGAGGACTTTCTGAAGCCTTTCTTCTTGGTGAATTTCTGGAACTTCTTCACAAGCATAGCAAGCTCCTTTCCAATGTCTTCAGGATCATCAGAACTGCAATTAGATTCTTCTTCAGATGAGGAAACAACTTTTGCCTTCAAAGCACGAGTTCGCCCATAGTTGGGACCGTAGATATCTCTTTTCTCAGAAAGCTGAAACTCATGTGTGTTGAGCCTTTCGAGTATGTCAGACGGATCGAGTGTCTTGAAGTCAGGGCGTTCTTGAATCATCAGGGCTAGGGTGTCAAACGAGATGTCAAGTGATCTCAGGAGTGTCTCGACGACTTCATGCTTGGTGATCTCAGTAGCGCCGAGGGCTTGAAGCTCATTTGTGATGTCAGCGAGTCGATCAAACGTGAGCTGAACATTCTCATTGTTGTTTCTCTTGAAGCGGTTGAAGAGGTTGCGAAGGACACTGATTCTTTGATCTCTCTGGGTTGAGACGCCTTCGTTGACCTTGGAGAGCCAGTCCCAGACTAGCTTGGATGTTTCCAGAGCACTCACACGGCCTTACTGTCCTTTGGTCAAATGACCATAGATGATGTTCTTGGCAGTGGAATCCAGTTGAATGAACTTCTTAACATCAACAGCGGTGACACCTTCACCAGCCTTGGGGACGCCATTCTTGACGACATACCAGAGGTCGACATCAATGGCTTCCAGATGCATGCGCATCTTATTCTTCCAGTAGGGATATTCAGTTCCATCAAAGACTGGGCACGCAGCGGAGACCTTGATTATCCCTGTAGTCGACATAGCTAAAAATCTAGGTGGTTAAACCGAATCACATAAAACAAGGGAGTATCTTGCTCTAATACCAATTGAAAGTGCTAGTGATCGACTAGAGGGGGGTGAATAGGCGATTTTTATGAAAGTCTTCAAAACATGGAAGTTTCGAAGACAAACGATAGAAATAAACCTATTACCATGCAGCGGAAGGTAGACTACACTAAGCAAGCCATAGTCAAGTATTCACTGCAATGAAAGCACAAAGACTAATAGCAGCTAGGCAGTATAGATCAGGATGGAAGATAGTATGAAGCCAATCAGAACAAGCAGTCTGTAGCGACCAGACCTCAAACAGTCTGATCTCTGTGCTCCGGTGTCATCCCTGGATCAGTAATGCTGACACCACATAGTACTCGGAGGATTTATAACAGAGTAGCAATCACACACTTATTACATCGAGTGTCTCCATAGAGAACTTATTACAATAAATATGGCTTAAGGCCATCTAATAATGATAACAGCGGAAGGCTTGGAAGATAAGTGAGTCCATCAACTCCAACGGCATCACTGAGTATAGAACCACGACCTAAAAACTCCTTAATCGTCGTCTGAAAAGTCTGCAACATTAACATTGCAGCCCAAAACGGGTCAGCACATGGAATATGCTGGCAAGGTAACACATAGAGAATAATGGAATGAAACAGCTATACTATATGCATATTTGGCTGGTGGAAAGCTCTATGGTTACTGTTTTGCGAAAAGCCAATTTTCCCTACTACAAAGGAATAAATTTAATTACTATCATGGTGGTTGTTAAACATTGAGAATGGTTGACAGCATTCTCAATCCCAATTAAGCATCATCATTAAACAAAGCCCAACAAAATTAATTTAGGGTAACATGTTGAGATTCACATGATAATCCAGGTACTAGATACTCAAGATGTCCATAACCGGGGACACGGCTAACCATGATTAGTTTATTACACTCTGCAGAGGTTTGCGCACTTTTCCCCACAAGACTCGATCGCCTCCGTTTGGTTTCTCGCACTACATGGTGTTTGAGAAGACGGATGACCGAGACATAGTCTTTCAGAAGCGCTAGCACCTTACAATCGGGTAGACCGTACCACCTACATCCCCTACATCTGTTAGTCTACATCCGGGTATTCTATCGCAGACAAACAAACAAGCATACAATAAGTACTCATATAATGCACAAGTAAAAGTTAAATAAAAGATCTAACCAGAAGGTTCAATATAAGAACTCCGGTTTGCAAAAAGAATCAATTCGAACGAAGCAACGAAAGTCAAATGGCGGAAGAAAACAACTTCGTTCTACTAATCTGGATCTAGGGCAAATTTTACAGTAGCAAAAACTTGTTTAAGTTGATTAAACGGATAGAGGGTTTCGAGACGAAACTCCAGGCGCTTGAATCGCCTGATTCCGATAAGCGAGCGAAAAGTTATACTAAAAAGAAAATCGGATCAGAAATCGCGATTAGAAAAATCGCGGATTAAATCCGAGAAAAAGAAAAACGACGAACATTTGCTAGAACGAACGAACGGACGAATGCTCGCTATTTAAATAAACCAGAAAAAAACGATCTATTTAAAAAAAACCGACGAAAAACCGATGGAAAAACCGAACGGTTTTTTTGAAAAAAATAAAAAAACCGGCACGGAAAACGAGGCGACGGCGGACCTCGGGCAGCGTGCGGCGGCGGCGGCGTCCG
>NC_041386.1:580034631-580058894 GCF_002162155.2 Triticum dicoccoides | reverse complement strand
GGGGCGGCAGCGGCGGGCGCTGGGGGCGGCGGGCGGCGCTGGGCGGCTCGGCTAGGGTTTGGCTGGGGCTGGGCCTCCCCCCCCCCCGGCTTATATATCCTAACGGGCCAGGAGTCCTAGTCGGACACGGCCCTAGGTCGGTTCGCTGTTTTTTTTAAATATATATTACGCGCAGAAAAAATAAATAAAAAGAAATACTAAACAGACTCCAAAAATTCCGAAATAAATTTTCACGGGCTTCTAAAATCAAGCCGCACAAGGTGAACATTTATTTGGGGCCTAAATGAAATTATGAAAAATGCACATTTTTCCTAAATTCAAATAAAATAACGAAAAACTCCGAAATAAAATCTTATTTGATTTTATTATTAAATCCTCAATATTTCTTTATTTTGGGAAAGTCATTTTATTCCCTCTCTCATATTTTTGTAATAGAAATGATTGATGATAAAATAAATAAAATCAAATGATCCTATTCTCAAAATTTGAGAAAACTCAAATATGAAAATAATGAATTCCCCAACTCTCTCCATGGGTCCTTGAGTTGCGTAGAAATTCTAGGATCACAACCAAACGCAAATAAAATATGATATGCAATGATGATCTAATGTATAACATTCCAAATTGAAAATTTAGGATGTTACACAGTCACACAGTGAAGACAAATGGATAATGCAAACAGGCAATGACTTCACAAGGACCAATCTGCAAATAAAGAGATGGGAAGGATAGAACCAGTGGCTCGTTGAAGACAATGATTTGTTCGACCAGTTCCAGTTGCTGTGACAACTATACGTCTGGTTAGGGAGGCTGAGATTCAACTCAGAAGACCGCGTCTTCACGTTATTCCCCTTGAGCTAAGGACACCCAGTCCTCGCCCAATTACTCTGGTAAGTCTTTAAGGTAGACTTCTAAACCTTCACAGACTTCGTTCACCGGCGATCCACAATGACTCTTGGATGCTCAGAACGCGACGCCTAACCGGCTGGAGGATTCACAGTCCTCAAGTGTAATAAGTCTTCAGATCACACAGACAAGAAGACTTAAGTGATGCCTAACACTCTTTAGCCCTGGGTGTTTAGGGCTTTGTCCTCGCAAGGATTTCTCTCTCAAAAGCTTTGAGGTGGGTTGCTCTCAAATGACAAAACCATGCACTAACTCTGAGCAGCCAACCAATTTATGGTGTAGGGGGTGGGCTATTTATAGCCACTAGGCAACCCGACCTGATTTGTCCGAAATGACCTGGGTCACTAAGGAACTGACACGTGTTCTAATGGTTAGATTTAAAACACACACGGCAACTTTACTTGAGCTACAAGCAAAGCTGACTTATCCAGCTCTGGATAAGATTTGCTCTCATTGTCTTCGCTCGAAGACATAGGATTTTGGTTAAGCATCACTTCAGTCATTCTGACTGGTTTACTTGGACCCCACTTAACAGTACGGTGGTTCCTATGACTCAACAAAGAAGAAAAAGAACGACGAAACAACTAAGTCTTCGCGCTCCATAGTCTTCACGCGATGTCTTCTCTTGTCATAGTCTTCAATGTGAATGTCTTCACATACCACCTTTGACTTCAATGTCTTCATACATTTTTAGGGGTCATCTCTGGTAGGAAAACCGAATCAATGAGGGACTTCTACCTGTGTCATCCTGCAATTCTCACAAACACGTTAGTCCCTCAACTAGGTTTGTCGTCAATACTCCAAAACCAACTAGGGTTGGCACTAGATGCACTTACAGTGCCCCTCATGCCCATACTGAAGCCACTGAAAGCACACTTGCCCAAAGGCCTCGGAAGAGATCTTGTTTTCTTAATGACCGAGAGCTTCTCGTCGCCCTGCATCAAAAACAGGATAAGCATCATGACTGGCTCAAGCATCAGATGCATAGTCTCTTGGTGGATGTCAATCGCATTCGCAACCTTGCCACCAAGAATGCATTTGTCACTCATGAAACCTGTCGGCGGTTGTCGGGGATATACCCTGCAATATGACCCGGCTGGAAGTATGACCCGGCCGGACTTGGCGTCTCACAGAGACCCGTCGAGTATTTGGTGACTTACTGATGACCCCAACGGCGGGTCAGATGGATGACAAGGGCCAAGGCCCAGAAGGCCGGTTCATGTGATGGTGGGCTGACTTAAGAGGAAGACATAAGGAATATTCTCTTGAAAAGGAAGCAATACTAGGACTCCACTTGTAATAGAGTAATCCTAATCCTACTAGGACTAGTCATGTAACCCGCCCCCTCAACTTATATAAGGAGGGGCAGGGCTCCCCAAAAGAGGGAAAAGCAACAAACAATCTCTAGGGCTAGACACAAAGGGGGAGTCGGCTTATGCGTCGGCTCTCTCATGAGTATAATGAGCTCTAGCCACAAACAGCATGTAGGGCTATTACCGGATGATGTTTCCAGGGGCCCGAAGCTGTCTAAATCTTTGTCTTGTGTAGCATCTCTCGATTCCGCTCAACCCCTCTCAAGCTACTACAAAGATGCGTTGGCCTCACGACTAAGTCCTCACACTAGGACATCTGCCGTGGCAATTCCACGACAGCGGTCGTGGAAGAGGCTGACATTGCTGAGCTCTGAAGATGATCTCCAACAAGATGGCTTCGCTGAGAGATTCAAGTTTGATTCCACTCCTCCCAGGAATGCTCACCTCCATCGGACTCCCTCACTTGAAGACTTTGACTACTCATCCTCAGCTGCAACTGTCAATGCCAGAGTTATTGATGACGAAGATGATGCTACTTCCCCAACCTCAACTTCGCCTCAAATTGACATTGCACCAAGTTCTTCTACACCACCAGACCTCAACAATGACCCTGCTGCTTCGCCTACTCCTCAAGGGAACGAGTAGAAAGCTCTATGTCTTCAAACCTTTTTGGTCCTCACTGACAAAAGGGGGAGAAGTATATGGGTTGATAGTCTTCAAGCGGGTCCATAAGGGTGGTTGCTATCCTTTTGACAAGTGCTTACAACTCTCGCTTTCGATACATTTGGTTCTTTTGAGTTGTAACACTTAAACTTGATGATCGTCTGCTACCTTTTCTGTCAACTATGTGATGCAATGATAAATTCCGCATGTGCGACGATAAATTCCGCACGAATTCATTTTACAAACGTCCATTTATCATTATGCATGTCATTATCTTCGTTATATTTTTTCATGCATGATGCATTGTCTTCATAAGTTGAAGAGGATCTCCACAAGTACAACCTGACATGTGCATTTGCATTCAAACGCAAAATACTTATATATGCACATTTTCAGGGGGAGCCTTTTGCTACTTATGAAGACAATTCCTTAATCCTTTATAATTTCACATAATTTTATCCCCGTTGAAAACTTCAACCAGTTTGTCATCAATCACCAAAAAGGGGGAGATTGTAAGTGCATCCAGTGCCACCCCTAGTTGGTTTTGGGGTATTGACGACAAATCTGGTTGAGGGACTAATGTGTTTGTGAGAATTGCAGGATAACATAGGTAGTAGTCCCTCACTGATTCGGTTTACCTACCGGAGATGACCCCTAAAAATTTGTGAAGACATTGAAGACAATGGTGGTCTGTGAAGTGTTTCACGTTGAAGACTATGACATGAGAAGACATCGTATGAAGACTATGGATTGCGAAGACATAGTTGTTTCGTAGTTTCCTTTTCTTCTTTGTTGAGTCATAGGAACCACCGTACTGTTAAGTGGGGTCTAAGTGAACAAAGTCAGAGTGACTGAAGTGATGCTCAACCAAATCCTATGTCTTTGAGCGAAGACAATGAGAGCAAATCTTATCCAGAGTTGGATAAGTCAGCTTGACTTGTAGCCCAAGTCAAGCTACCGCGTGTGTTTGAAATCTGACCGTTAGACACGTGTCAGTTCCCTAGTGACCCAGGGTCATTTCGGACAAATCAGGTCGGGTTGCCTAGTGGCTATAAATAGCCCACCCCCTACACCATAAATTGGTGGCTGCTTAGAGTTAGTGCATGGCTTTTGTCGTTTGAGAGCAACCCACCTCGAAGCTTTTGAGAGAGAAATCCTTGCGAGGACAAAGCCCTAAACACCCAGAGCCAAAGAGTGTTAGGCATCACTGAGGTCTTTCTGTCTGCGTGATCTGAAGACTTGTTACACTTGAGGACCGTGAATCCTCTAGCCGGTTAGGCGTCACGTTCTGAGCATCCAAGAGTCATTATGGATCGCCGGTGAACGAAGTCTGTGAAGGTTTGGAAGTCTAACTTGAAGACTTACCAGAGTGATTGGGCGAGGACTGTGTGTCCTTAGCTCAAGGGGAATAAGGTGAAGACGTGGTCTTCTGAGTGGAATCTCAGCCTCCCTAACCAGACGTATAGTTGTCACAGCAACTGGAACTGGTCCAACAAATACCTGTCATCACCAAGCAACTGGTTCTATCCTTTCCTCTCTCTTACTTACAGTTTGTCTTGTGAAGTCATTGCCTGCTTGCATGATATGATTGACTTCACTGTGTGAAGACTGTTGTTGTTTGGCTTCATACTTTCTTCCATCGTGATCCATACTACATAGCTACTAATAGTCTTCGTGCTTTCATGTCATTGCTTACTTGACTATGGCTTGTCTAGTGTAGTCTACCTTCCGCTGCATATCAATAGGTTCATTTCTACTATTTGTCTTCAAAGCCCTCGTGTTTTGAAGAATTTCATAAAAATCGCCTATTCACCCCCCCCCCTAGTCGATAACTAGCACTTTCACATGTGTGTAGGGAAATTTTGAAATTACTGCGTTCCCCAACAGTGGCATCCGAGCCAGGTCTATGCGTAGATGTTATATGCATGAGTAGAACACAAAGGAGTTGTGGGCGTGGGTATATACATATTGCTTGCCGTCACTAGTTGATTCTTGATTCGGCGGTATTGTTGGATGAAGCGGCCCAAACCGACATTACGCGTACGCTTACGCAAGACTGGTTCTACCGACGTGCTTCGCACACAGGTGGCTGGTGGGTGTCAGTTTCTCCAACTTTAGTTGAATCGGATTCAATGAACAGGGTTCTTTCTGAAGATCAAAAATCAATCACTATACCGCGTTGTGGTTTTTGATGCGTAGGTAAGAACGATTCTTGCTCAGCCTGTAGCAGCCACGTAAAACTTGCAACAACAAAGTAGAGGACGTCTAACTTGTTTTTGCAGGGCATGTTGTGATGTGATATGGTCAAGAAATGATGCTAAATTTTATTGTATGAGATGATCATGTTTTGTAACACAGTTATCGGCAACTCGTAGGAGCCATATGGTTGTCGCTTTATTGTATGAAATGCAATCGCCATGTAATTGCTTTACATTATCTCTAAGCGGTAGCGATAGTCATAGAAGCAATAGTTGGTGAGACGACTATGATGCTTCGATGGAGTTCAAGGTGTCAAGCCGGTGACAATGGTGATCATGACGGTGCTTTGGAGATGGTGATCAAAGGCACAAGATGATGATGGCCATATCATATCACTTATATTGATTGCATGTGATGTTTATCCTTTATGCATCTTATTTTGCTTAGTTCGGCAGTAGCATTATAAGATGATCTCTCACTAAATTTCAAGGTATAAGTGTTCTCCCTGAGTATGCATCGTTGCTAAAGTTTGTCGTGCCGAGATACCACGTGATGATCGGGTGTGATAAGCTCTACGTTCACATACAACAGGTGCAAGCCAGTTTTCCACACGCAGAATACTCGGGTTAAACTTGACGAGCCTAGCATATGCAGATATGTCCTCGGAACACTGAGACGGAAAGGTCGAGCGTGAATCATATAGTAGATATGATCAACATAGTGATGTTCACCATTGAAAACTACTCTATTTCACGTGATGATCGGACATGGTTTAGTTGATATGGATCACGTGATCACTTAGATGATTAGAGGGATGTCTATCTAAGTGGGAGTTCTTAAGTAATTTGATTAATTGAACTTTAATTTATCATGAACTTAGTACCTGATAGTATTTTGCATGTCTATGTTGTTGTAGATAGATGGCCTGTGCTGTTGTTCTGTTGAGTTTTAATGCGTTCCTAGATAAAGCTAAGTTGAAAGATGATAGTAGAAACTACACGGACTGGGTCCGTAACATGAGGATTACCCTCATTGCTGCATAGAAGAATTACATCCTGGAAGCACCGCTAGGTGACAAACCAGCTGCAGGAGCAACACCAGATGTTGTGAACACCTGGCAGAGCAAAGCTGATGACTACTCGATAGTTCAGTGTGCCATGTTTTACGGCTTAGAACCGGGACTTCAACGACGTTTTGAACGTCATGGAGCATATGAGATGTTCCAGGAGTTGAAGTTAATATTTCAAGCAAATGCTCGGATTGAGAGATATGAAGTCTCCAATAAGTTCTACAGCTGCAAAATGTAGGAGAATAGTTCTGTTAGTGAACATATACTCAGAATGTCTGGGTACCACAACCACTTGACTCGGCTAGAAGTTAATCTTCCTGATGCTAGTGTCATTGACAGAGTTTTTCAATCACTGCCACCAAGCTACAAGGGCTTCGTGATGAACTATAATATGCAAGGGATGGATAAGATGATTCCTGAGCTCTTCACAATGCTAAAGGCTGCAGAGGTAGAAATCAAGAAGGAGCATCAAGTGTTGATGGTCAACAAGACCACCAGTTTCAAGAAAAAGGGTAAAGGGAAGAAGGGGAACTTCAAGAAGAACAGCAAGCCAGTTGCTGCTCAAGTGAAGAAACCCAAGTCTGAACCTAAGCCTGAGACTAAGTGCTTCTACTGCAAAGGGACTGGTAACTGGAAGCAGAACTGCCCCAAGTATTTGGTGGATAAGAAGGGTGGCAAAGTGAAAGGTATATTTGATATACATGTTATTGATGTGTACCTTACTAATGCTTGCAGTACTGCCTGGGTATTTGATACTGGTTCTGTTGCTAATATTTGCAACTCGAAACAGGGGCTACGGATTAAGCGAAGATTGGCTAAGGGCGAGATGACGATGCACGTGGGAAATGGTTCCAAAGTCGATGTGATCGCCGTCGGCACGCTACCTCTACATCTACCTTCGGGATTAGTTTTAGACCTAAATAATTGTTATTTGGTGCCAGCGTTGAGCATGAACATTATATCTGGATCTTGTTTGATGTGAGACGGTTATTCATTTAAGTCGGAGAATAATGGTTGTTCTATTTATATGAGTAATAACTTTTATGGTCATGCACCCTTGATGAGTGGTCTATTTTTACTAAATCTTGATAGTAGTGATACACATGTTCATAGTATTGAAGCCAAAAGACGCAGAGTTGATAATGATAGTGCAACTTATTTGTGGCACTGCCGTTTGGGTCATATTGGTGTGAAGTGCATGAAGAAACTCCATTTCGATGGACTTCTGGAATCACTTGATTATGAATCACTTGGTACTTGTGAACCATGCCGCATGGGCAAAATGACTAAAACTCTGTTCTCTGGAACAATGGAGCGAGCAACAGAATTATTGGAAATCATACATACTAACGTATGTGGGCCAATGAACATTGAGGCTCGCGGCGGATATCGTTATTTTCTCACCTTCACAAATGATTTGAGCAGATATGGGTATATCTACTTAATGAAACATAAGTGTGAAACATTTGAAAAGTTCAAAGAATTTCAAAGTGAAGTGGAAAATCATCGTAACAAGAAAATAAAGTTTCTACGATCTGATTGTGGAGGAGAATATTTGAGTTATGAGTTTGGTCTTCATTTGAAACAATGCGGAATAGTTTTGCAACTCACGCCACCCGGAATACCACAGCGTAATGGTGTGTCCGAACGTCGTAATCGTACTTTAGATATGGTGCGATCTACAATGTCTCTTACTGATTTACCGCTATCATTTTGGGGTTATGCTTTAGATACGGCTGCATTCACGTTAAATAGGGCACCATCTAAATCCGTTGAGAGGGCACCTTATGAACTGTGGTTTGGCAAGAAACCCAAGTTGTCGTTTCTTAAAGTTTGGGGCTGCAATGCTTATGTGAAAAAGCTTCAACCAGATAAGCTCGAACCCAAATCAGAGAAATGTGTCTTCATAGGATACCCAAAAGGAGACTGTTGGGTACACCTTCTATCACAGATCCAAAGGCAAGATATTCATTGCTAAGAATGGATCCTTTCTAGAGAAGGAGTTTCTCTCGAAAGAAGTGAGTGGTAGGAAAGTAGAACTTGATGAGGTAATTGTACCTGCTTCCTTATTGGAAAGTAGTTCATCACTGAAATTAGTTCCAGTGATTCCTACACCAGTAAGTGAGGAAGCTGATGATGATGATCATGAAACTTCTGATCAAGTTCCTACCGAACCTCGTAGGTCAACCAGTGTGAGATCCACACCAGAGTGGTACGGTAATCCTGTTCTGGAAGTCGTGTTACTTGACCATGACAAACCTACGAACTATGAGGAAGCGATGATGAGCCCACATTCCGCAAAATGGCTTGAGTCCATGAAATCTGATATGGGATCCATGTATGAGAACAAAGTGTGGACTTTGGTTGACTTGCCTGATGATCGGCATGCCATAGAGAATAAATGAATCTTCAAGAACAAGATTGACGCTCACGGTAATGTTACTATCTACAAAGCTCGACTTGTTGCAAAAGGTTTTCAACAAGTTCAAGGAGTTGACTACGATGAGACCTTCTCACCCGTAGCGATGCTTAAGTCTGTCTGAATCATGTTAGCAATTGCCGCATTTTATGATTATGAAATTTGGCAAATAGATGTCAAAACTGCATTCCTTAATGGATATCTTAAAGAAGAGTTGTATATAATGCAACCAGAAAGTTTTGTCGATCCAAAAGGTGCTAACAAAGTGTGCAAGCTCCAGCGATCCATTTATGGACTGGTGCAAGCCTCTCGGAGTTGGAATATACGCTTTGATAGTGTGATCAAAGCATATGGTTTTATAAAGACTTTTGGAGAAGCCTGTATTTACAAGAAAGTGAGTGGGAGCTCTGTAGCATTTCTGATATTATATGTGGATGACATATTGTTGATCGTAAATGATACTGAATTTCTGAATAGCATAAAAGGATACTTGAATAAGAATTTTTCAATGAAAGACCTCGGTGAAGCTGCTTATATATAGGGCATCAAGATCTATAGAGATAGATCAAGACACTTAATTGGACTTTCACAAAGCACATACCTTGATAAAGTTTTGAAGAAGTTCAAAATGGATCAGGCAAAGAAAGGGTTCTTGCCTGTGTTACAAGGTGTGAAGTTGAGTCAGACTCAATGCCCGACCACTGCAGAAGATAGAGAGAAAATGAAAGTCATTCACTATGCTTCAGCCATAGGTTCTATCATGTATGATATGCTGTGTACCAGACATAATGTGTGCCTTGCTATTAGTTTAGCAGGGAGGTATACCAAAGTAATCCGGGAGTGGATCACTAGACAGCGGTCAAGAACATCCTGAAATACCTGAAAAAGGACTAAGGATATGTTTCTCGTATATGGGGGTGACAAAGAGCTCGTCATAAACGTTTACGTCGATGCAAGCTTCGACACTGATCCGGATGACTCTAAGTCACAAACCGGATACGTGTTTTTATGAAATGGTGGAGTTGTCAGTTGGTGCAGTTCCAAGCAGAGCATCATGGCGGGATCTACGTGTGAAGCGGAGTACATAACTGCTTCAGAAGCAGCAAATGAAGGAGTCTGGATGAAGGAGTTCATATCCGATCTAGGTGTAATACCTAGTGCATCGAGTCCAATGAAAATATTTTCTGACAATACTGGTGCAATTGCCTTGGCAAAGGAATCCAGATTTCACAAAAGAACCAAGCACATCAAGAGACGCTTCAATTCCATCTGCGATCAAGTCAAGGAGGGAGACATAGAGATTTGCAAGGTACATACGGATCTGAATGTTGCAGACCCGTTGACTAAGCCTCTCTCACGAGCAAAACATGATCAACACCAAGACTCCATGGGTGTTAGAATCATTACAATGTAATCTAGATTATTGACTCTAGTGCAAGTGGGAGACTGGAGGAAATATGCCCTAGAGGCAATAATAAAGTTGTTATTTATATTTCCTTATATCATGATAAATGTTTATTATTCATGGTAGAATTGTATTAACTGGAAACTTAGTACATGTGTGAATACATAGACAAACAGAGTGTCACTAGTATGCCTCTACTTGACTAGCTCGTTGAATCAATGATGGTTATGTTTCCTGACCATAGACATGAGTTGTCATTTGATTAATGGGATCACATCATTAAAGAATGATGTGATTGACTTGACCCATCCGTTAGCTTAGCACGATGATCGTTTAGTTTGTTGCTATTGCTTTATCCATAACTTATACATGTTCCTATGACTATGAGATCATGCAACTCCCGAATACCGAAGGAACACTTAGTGTGCTATCAAACGTCACAACGTAACTGGGTGACTATAAATATGCTCTACAGGTGTCTCTGGTGGTGTTTGTTGAGTTAGCATAGATCGAGATTAGGATTTGTCACTCCGAGTATCGGAGAGGTATCTCAAGGCCCTCTCGGTAATGCACATCACTACAAGCCTTGCAAGCAATGTGATTAATGTGTTAGTTGCGGGATAATGCATTACAGAACGAGTAAAGAGACTTGCCGGTAACGAGATTGAACTAGGTATTGAGATACCGACGATCGAATCTCGGGCAAGTAACATACCGATGACAAAGGAAACAACGTATGTTGTTGTGCGGTTTAACCGATAAAGATCTTTGTAGAATATGTAGGAACCAATATGAGCATCCAGGTTCTGCTATTGGTTATTGACTGGAGATGAGTCTCGGTCATGTCTACATAGTTCTCGAACCCGTAGGGTCCGCACGCTTAACGTTCGGTGACGATCGGTATTATGAGTTTATGTGTTTTGATGTACCGAAGGTAGTTCAGGGTCTCGGATATGATCACGGACATGACGAGGAGTCTCTAAATAGTCAAGACATAAAGATCGATATATTGGAAGCCTATGTTTGGACATCGGAATGGTTCCGGATGAGTTTGGGCATTTTCCGGAGTACCGGGAAGTTACCGGAACCCCCTCAGGGAGTATATGGGCCTTATTGGGCCTTAGTGGAATAGAGGAGAGGAAGGGAAAGGGTGGGAGGCGTGCCCCCTAGCCCAATCCGAATTGGATGGGGGCCGCCCCCACCCCCCTTTCCTTCCCCCTCTCCTCCCCTTCCTTCTCTCCTACTCCTACTACTTGGAAGGGGGAATCCTACTCCCGGTGGGAGTAGGACTCCCCTAGGGTGCGCCATAGAGGGCCGACCCTCCCTCCCCCTCCACTCCTTTATATACGGGGGAGGGGGCACCCCATAGACACACAAGTTGATCATTGTCTTAGCCGCGTGCGGTGCCCCCTCCACCATAATCCACCTCAGTCATATCGTCGTAGTGCTTAGGCGAAGCCCTGTGCCGGTAGCTTCATCATCACCGTCAACACACCGTCGTGCTGACGAAGCTCTCCCTCGACACTCAACTGGATCGAGAGTTCGTGGGACGTCACCGAGCTGAACGTGTGCAGATCGTTGAGGTGTCGTACTTTCGGTACTAGGATCGGTCGGATCGTGAAGACATACGACTACATCAACCGCGTTGTCATAACGCTTCCTCTTACGGTCTACGAGAGTATGTGGACAACACTCTTTCCTCTCATAGCTATGCATCACCATGATAGATCTTGCGTGTGCGTAGGAAAATTTTGATATTATTGTGTTCCCCAACAAAGCTCATGAGGTTGGGCAGGCTCACGGGGCCTAGAAGGCTCGCGAGGCTCAGCGGACTCACGAGGCTCAGAGGGCTCGCGAGGCTTGGCGGACTCACGAGGCTCAGAAGGCTCGTGAGGCTCGGCGAGTTCCTCGATTGCGCAGGTTCGTTCTTCTCGCATTGTGTTGGTTGTCTAGGGGGTGGCCACCAAGTAAAGAAGCAAAGGCTCACGGGGGCACGAAGCAACCATTATAGGTGGGCTCATTAGGTACCTCTTGAGACCTTCAAAGGCCGCGTCTGCTTCAGGCGTCCACTCGAAGCGACCGGTCCTCTTCATGAGCTTGAAGAACGGCAAGGCTCGCTCGCCGAACTTGGAGATGAAGCGCCCTAGGGCGGCCATGCATCCTGCTGAAGGAAATATGCCCTAGAGATAATAAAGTTGTTATTTATATTTCCTTATATCATGATAAATGTTTATTATTCATGCTAGAATTGTATTAACCGGAAACTTGATACATGTGTGGATACATAGACAAAACACCGTGTCCCTAGTAAGCCTCTACTAGACTAGCTCGTTAATCAAAGATGGTTAAGTTCCCTAACAATGGACATGTGTTGTCATTTGATAAACGAGATCACATCATTAGGAGAATGATGTGATGGACAAGACCCATCCGTTAGCTCAGCATATTGATCGTTCAGTTTTATTGCTATTGCTTTCTTCATGTCAAATACATATTCCTTCGACTATGAGATTATGCAACTCCCGGATATTGGAGGAATACCTTGTGTGTTATCAAACGTCACACCATAACTGGGTGATTATAAATATGCTCTACAGATATCTCGGAAGGTGTTTGTTGGGTTGGCATAGATCGAGATTAGGATTAGGAAAATAAATGTGAACAAGTTTTTGTCCTTACAAATCTCAAGCACCTAACAAGAAACATATTGTTAGCTTGCCTACTCAACCAATGCATCCGTTTTTCTGGCAAGCTAATTAACCAAGTAGCCCACGTAGATAGCATTTCTCTACATACCATCGAAGTTAAACAATGCATAAGACACTTTCATATTTACAGTTCATATGAACAACACAAATTCCATATTCCATCATTTTAAGCTTCACACAAGGAACAAAATGGAGACCCACTAAGATAAAGGAGTATTCTCTAAACTCTAAAAACAAGATGTTCATCAACTAGTCCTCATGACGGATGCAGTCAAACATAAATAATAACACACATAGTTTAGTAAATTTATCTTGGTAGCTTCATAAAGTAAGCATCCCAAAGATTAATTGTTATCTACTTAAATTTTGTCTTAGCAAAAGTGAAACTGGAACTACAAGAACAACACGACATGGCTGGCTATTGTAGCTGTTGTAAAGCTTCAGTTTTCGAGTTTTAGCAAAGATATACCAGGGATATATAACATAACTAGAGAGTGGCCACTTTCCTATACGTCTAGTAAAGATATACCTGGGATATAATATCATCATTTTCCTTTGTAAATAGGCCACTCTAATGTATTGGTAAATAAAACTATAGTTCAGAGCTCCCCCTATACCTGTGCTTGCCAACAGCCCAAAGACCGTATCTTACTACACCAACTACCGTACCATACCCTATCAAAGACCGTATATGCTTCTGTCTCCTTTTCTCCTTGCTTGGTGATACCTTGGCTGAGGGGAACAATTATAACTTAGTAGAAATCCGACTAAATCTGCGATGTGGGACTAAAGTTCCGAGGTACAACTTATCCGTAGCAACCGATAGGCATCTGCCCCCGCTCCACCGAGAGTCCTGCTTTCCTAGCACTCGCCTCCTACATGGGGAATGATGACAACGCGTTGATGCGCTCCCCCTGCTCCTCCTCCTCCTCCTCCTCCTCCCATATTGACTGCCGGTGGTCGCCTCCTGCCTTCTCACAGACCTTGACTGAAAGTGATCCTACACTCGCGAGAGGTCGCGACGAGACTGGAAGGAAGGAGAAAGGAAGGAATGCGGTGGAGGAGGCTGCATTCCAACGAGGGGTTTGCGGGAGGAGTCGACCTGAGTGAGATCGACACACCTCACTTCAGAAGTGTACTCGCTATGGCCAACTTCTATTTGGCGCCCTCAATGCCAGTTATAAGCTTACTGACAAACCGGCGCACAACCCTCTCTGTCCTGGGCTCGGCCCTTTTAGTTTTGTTTTCCCTTTTTATAAAATTAGAAAATAATGCACAAGTTAAGATTCAAACTCCAAAACTCCTACTTTATTTCTAACGGCATGCGCCCACTTCCACTTCTTTCTCTTCTTGTTGTGCACATTTCTGTTTCAGGTTCTGCAGGGTTTTTCTCGGTGTTTTTTCTTTCGGTTTTCTCATGTACAATTTTCACTTTTTTTATGTTTGCTTCATTTTATTTTTTCATGAACTTTCTTTTGAATTTCTTCACTTTTTTCTAATTGTGGACTTTTTAAAAATACATGAAACATTTTTTTCAATCCACAAACTTTTTGCAAATTTGTGAACATTTTCAAAACACATGAACTTTTTAAATTTTGAATACGGAAACAACGTTCAAATTTGCAAATATTTTTTCCAAACTCGTGAGCTTTTTTCAATCTTATGATATTTTTTGCAAATCCATGAAGTTTTCGTTAAATTTGTGAACCTTCTCCAAATTTCATGATCTTCTTCCCAAATTATGAACTTTGTTTTTATTTTTGTGAACTTTATATGAAAAATAAACTTTTTTCAAGTCTTGAACTTTTTCCAATTTCGTGGAGTTTTCTCAAGTTCATGAACCTTTTTGAATTCATGAATTGTTTTCAAAACCTGTGAACTTTTTTTAATTCATGATTTTTTTCAAAATCAATGATTATTTTTCAAATTTCTGTTTCTACTATATGCCTATGGCTGCTTTGTAGCCCAACTAACAAACAACACACAATGACACAATGAGAAGAATGAGTAGAATGGATCATTTGAGGATCAACTTTTACGACCACACACGTACTCAATTAGGCCCTATACGGAATTGTCTTGTACTACTTCAATACTATCCTATGTTGCTAACACAATCATATTATTTTGTGGTCATGTTAACAATTCCATAAATTTGTTCGTTTTTTGTTTATATTTCTCTATGATTCAAGGGGGTTTTAAGTTCTGGTCAACACACTGTTTTGTTTCCGTGCCCGCTCTGTATTCGCTTCGTGTCTGCTTCTGGTAGTATTTGTTTCTGTATTCGTTTCCGGGGTTTCTGTATTCGTTTCTGCTTCTGCAAAAAATATGAAAACAAATATGGTAGCACCCAGTTCCGTCCGTTTTCGCGCCGTTTTCATCCTAGGCCGAGCAGAGTAAGTTGGTGCATGATAATGTCATCATGTTGCATATAGTATCATCATGTTCATATGTTCTTGCCATGCTAAAGTTGTATCATGTTCAGTTGTGCATGCCATGTTAGTATTATGCTCATGATTGATTTAACATGCTAATGCCATGTTGTTGTTTGTCTTGACTGCTTTTGGTTATTGTGAGCTTGCAAGTACATTCAATGTACTGACCTGGCATGTCATGCCAGTTTGCAGGTCGTGCCTGGATTGCTTGCTTGTTTGGTGTGGTTCCTATGTTCGCGAGCTAGGATGAACGTTCCAGCCAGAGTCCCTGTGGATTGGAGTCCATCATCGTCGTTCGTTGTTCCGCTGCCAGTAGTTGTCCCGCTGCCTCAACTTGTTATGCTACTTGCATAGAGCAACTGAGGATGGCGTAGTGTCGTCGTGTCGATGTTATTCATTGTAATATCGGGGTCCTTGTATCCATATTGGTGTATTAATAGAAAGCTAGTTTGTTCTATGCTGAGCAGTGCTATATTCCAGAAGACTTCACCTCGATCTCTGGGCTGGAATACGGGGCGTTCCGGTTTCTATGAGCCGGGGTGCTACATTCATTGACCACATTGACTACGCTTCACCGAGAGCACCAAGGCGGTGGACGACGGAGAGGCCTAGGAAGGGGACGACGCAGAGCCGGGGAAGATGCGGAAGTGGATGCCCACGCGGAGAGGAGTACGAGGGTTCAATGGTTCGGCTTCGGTGTGAGGTTGCTATCACCATAGAATAACAGGGGGTGTGGGTAAGTAGAGGCCTGGCCTGGCCAGCGGTGGGAGTAGTAGGGGGCGGTCAGGCCTCCGCGACAGCACAGCCGGCCATGGGAGGCAGGAGGCGGCACGACCGGCGCTGGTTTGGGCGGCTGGAGCAAGAAGACCAGAGGTTGAAGAAGCACTATGGCTGTTGGATGGACATTGTACGGTCCCTGAAGCTAGAATCGTTCATATTGACTAAGTTGACAAAGCCCTCCGGCCTCGTCAACTTAGTGGGCCCACATGTCAGCCTCCCACTATGGTGGGTCCCAGCTAGCAGGGGGGGTATTCATTTTTTTGTGCGTAATAAGGAGGCACTTCCTTGCGTGCAAAGATATAGCTGGTGGGTCCGACCTGTCAGCGGGGGGAACGTTTTTTCGCGAAATACAGAGGTCATTGCGTCCAGTATTTTCCACCACAAAGTAATCAGCAGCATCATCACCTGAGTGGCCATCGTTGTCGCTTGCTACTTGTGAGCCTCGTTGGGTTTTTTTTCATGAATAGGAGGGGATGATGCAATACAGTAAAGATAAGTATTTCTCTCATTTATGAAACCAAGATTATCAATCTAGTAGGAGAATCACGCAACACCTCGTTAGAAGTGCCTGTAAACAAAATAACAAATCCTTGCACCCAACGTGAACAAGGGGTTGCAAATCCCTTGGCGGTTAATTGCAAGATTAAATTGTATGGTGATAGATAGATAGATCGAACAAGAATACAAAATAAAATAAATAAAGTAAAATTGCAGCGAGGTATTTTTTAGGATTTTCAATATATGATAGAAGTAGACCTGGGGGGCATAGTTTCACTAGAGGCTTCTCTCTTGACAAATCCAAAACGAATCATCATCCACTCATTGTGTTGTGGGAGACGAGACATGTGGATTCAGGAGTGCTGAGAGATAGGTGGGAGGGGTGGTATGTATTGGCATGCAATATAGCCGTTGGAAGATAACTATTGAAAAACTAGCCACTAAAAATATAGTTGTTTGAAAAGTAGTTGTTAGCATTATAACCGTTGCAACTACAAACCATTTGAATTATAATTGTTGAATTTGTAGTTACAAGATGTGCTAAAATAAAGGAGAGAAAATATAGACAATATGCTGAAAAAACGGTTGTATATAAGAATAAATGATTTTAGACCATTGCTTATATGGGTATATGAAAAACCAAATATAACATGTTGTTGGAGACACTCTTAGAGGTGGGTGGAGGACAAGACATATGTGGAAAATTGGAATAATAGGATGGGAGTGTCTAATATAACCATCAGACATTTGTTTTTCATTTTGGTCCAGGTCATCTTTTGTCCAATGACAAATTGGCACGTGTATCTATTGCTTTGAGTTGAGTTCATTCCTCCGTTTGTAAGGAAATTCATCTGATTTCATTTGGCTTTCAGGTCGGATCCCACTTGGTCTCAATGTTCAACTCCACACCACCCTCGACCCTGTTGGGCTTTCCAACCCTCAGCCCACCCTATAGGGTCCAAATGGTAAACTCGATGAATTCCTGTTAGTGTGGTTCGACATGCAGATCTGGCACACCGTCTTCTTACATGCAAACTAGTATGAATGATAACTCAAGAATGACAAGTATACTGAAACGAGAAATACTCAAAATGAATGAAGACTAACAACGGATGGTTGTGCATTGATCTTTAGAACAACTCAAAAATCATTCTTAGGGTACTAAGGACTAAAAACTTAAAAATGAGAGTTACCCTTCATTAATTTCCTTATGGTTTCTGGGCTGGAATTACATTGCGTCATTGATCATCCGATGCAGGCATGTCACGTGTTTAAAAAAGCTGACGTTCTTCATCTTTTACAAGGAAGCACGTTGGAAGTTACAAGACACTTTTGAAGAAAATTTGTGATGTGTTTTTAGGACAACTGTCTTTTCATTTTGTTATGTGCCTGCAAGCATTGTGAACAAATGTGTAAGAAAGAGAGTGATAAGGAAAAAAGGATGTTTTTGAGCGTGCCAACTTGGCTTGAGATGTGGAGATTCCAAAAATATCACTCTCTTTATGTATATCCTCCAAACAGAAAACCTCACCACAACTAACGTGGGGCAGAGATAACGAGGATTGACATCCATGCCGACAGGAGAGGTACATAAATACATGTTACTATAGATGGCGTTTTTGTATGTTGCACATAAGTATTTACCAAGATTTCTGGTGTGTGCATTCCACATTGCAGTTTGGCAAATCTGACTTGTATCCTTGAGCCTCTTCATAGTGTCGGGGATCCTGTTCTACACATTCTTCAAGCACAGACAGTCAGACACTGTGTGTGACTCCGCGGGGTGCGCATTTTGGAGCAACGGTCCTCGACTGTCTAAATTGTGAGGATCAAACTCCATGACTTACCTTATCCTCTGTTTTTGTTGACACAACAATAGGATTGGTGACTTAACAACAAGCAAAGCTTCAACATTTAATAGTCCAAAAAATGAACCGTAGAAGCTTCATCATCTTTGAAAAAACATTAATGTTCTCACATGGAAACAACAACACAAGTTATCAAAAAAATACAGACCATGTTATGAACAATGCAAATTGGTAGAAGGGTAAAATTAAATTGAACATATAGGACTGTTAAGTTTAGGAGGTAAAAAAATCTAGAAAGCAACACCCAACATAGTACTTCATTGGATGCGCATCCACACAATTTTATCAACCTATCCAATGAATTGCATGATTAGATTCGTCCATGTAGGATCCGAATAAGGGTTAACAACCATTGGGCCACTCGGATGTCTTGTATTTTTCTAGAATACATACATGGTAGAATGATGCAGAGCTACATTTCGAGAAAATTTACTTCAACAAGGAAAATAAATGTGAACAAGTTTTTGTCCTTGCAAATCTCAAGCACCTAACAAGAAACATATTGTTAGCTTGCCTACTCAACCAATGCATCAGTTTTTTTGGCAAGCTAATTAACCAAGTAGCCCACGTAGATAGCATTTCTCTACAGACCATCGAAGTTAAACAATGCATACGACACTTTCATATTTACAGTTTATACCAACAACACAAATTCCCTATTCCATCATTTTAAGCTTCACACAGGGAACAAAATGGAGACCCACATGACGTTCATCAGCTAGTCCTCATGATGGATGCAGTCAAACATAAATAATAACACACATAGTTTTGTAAATTTATCTTGGTAGCTTCATAAAGTAAACATCCCAAAGATTAATTGTTATCTACTTAAATTTTGTCTTAGCAAAAGTGAAACTGGAACTACAAGAACAACACTACAGGGCTGGCTATTGTAGTTGTTATAAAGCTTCAGTTTTAGAGTTTTAGCAAAGATATACCAGGGATATATAACATAAATAGAGAGTAGCCACTTTCCTATACGTCTAGTAAAGATATACCAGGGACATAATATCATCATTTTCCTTTGTAAATAGGCCACTCTAATGTATTGGTAAATAAAACTATAGTTCAGAGCTCCCCCTATACCTGTGCCTGTCAACAACCCAAAGACCGTACCTTACTACACCAACTACCGTACCATACCCTATCAAAGACTGTATATGCTTCTGTCTCCTTTTCTTGTTGCTTGGTGATACCTTAGCTGAGGGAAACAATTATAACTCAGTGGAAATCCGACTAAATCTGCGATGTGGGACTAAAGTTCCCAGGTACAACTTACCCGTAGCAACCGACAGGCGTCTGCCCCCGCTCCATCGAGAGTCCTGCTTTCCCAGCACTCGCCTCCTGCATGGGGAATGACGACAATGCGTTGATGCGCGCCCCCCCTCCTCCTCCTCCTCCTCCCATATTGACTGCCGGTGGTCGCCTCCTGCCTTCTCACGGACCTCGACTGAAAGTGATCATACACTCGCGGGAGGTCGCCATGAGACTGGAAGGAAGGAGAAAGGCAGGAATGCGCCGGAGTAGGCTGCATTCCAACGAGGGGTTTGCGGGAGGAGTCAACCTGAGTGAGATCGACACACCTCACTTCAGAAGTGTACTCGCTATGGCCAACTTCTATTTGGCCCCCTCAATGCCAGTTATAAGCTTACCGACAAACCGACGGACAACCCTCTCTGTCCTGGGCTCGACCCTTTTAATTTTGTTTCCCCTTTTTATAAACTTAAAAAATAATGCGCAAGTTAAGATTCAAACTCCAAAACTCCTTTATTTCTAACGGCATGCGCCTACTTCTACTTCTTTCTCTCTTGTTGTGCACATTTCTGTTTCAAGTTTTGCATGGTTTTTCTCGATGATTTTTCTTTCGGTTTTTTCATGCACAATTTTCACTTGGTTTTTTATGTTTGCTTCATTTTATTTTACTTCATTTTTTTTCATGAACTTTCTTTTGAATTTCTTCACTTTTTTCTATTTTTGGACTTTTTTAAAATACATGAAACTTTTTTTCAATCCGCAAACTTTTTGCAAATTCGTGAACATTTTCCAAACTCATGAACCTTTTTCAAATCCATGGAATTTTTAAATTTTGAATTCTGAAACAACGTTCAAATTCACAAACATATTTTTCAAACTCATGGACTTTTTCAATCTTGTGATTTGTTTGCAAATCCATGAAGTTTTCATTAAATTTGTGAACCTTCTCCAAATTTCGTGATCTTCTTCCCAAATTATGAACTTTGTTTTTCATTTTTGTGAACTTTATACGAAAAACAAACTTTTTTCAAGTCTTGAACTTTTTCCAATTTCATGAAAAATTTTCAAGTTCATGAACCTTTTTGAATTCATGATCTGTTATCAAAACCTGCGAACTTTTTTAATTCATGATTTTTTTCAAAATCAATAATTATTTTTAAAATTAGCGAACTTTTTTCATATTAGAAATTTGTTTTTCAAAATCTATGAACGTTTTTCTTTTTCCAAGAACTCTTTCAGAAAACTTTATTCTTTTAATTCGTGAACTTATTTAAATGCCTTGAAGTTTTTAAAATTTCACGAACTTTTTCAAATTCGTGAAGTTTTTCTCAAATTCTCAATTTTTTTATATTTTGGCAAACATTTTACATTTTATGTACTTTTTGAAATTCACAATATTTTTCCAATTTAACAAAAAATTCTCAAATGGATGAACGTTTTAAAAAATCCGTAAACTATTTTTTCAACTGTATTAAAACCAGCCGGTTTTTTCCTACCAGACTAGCAACACACACACACAAAAAAAAAACTAACAGGCAAGTGTGCGGCCGAACGAGCGGGAGCGGGCCAAGCGAGCGAGAAGCAGGAGCGAAGTTGGGCCGAGGGCACCTCTCGTGCTGTGTATACGGTCCAGGTTACATGTCAAGTTCGGCCCGCTTGTACCCAATCGCGCTCCCGTGAAGGAGACCGACACGGACCGCGAAATGCTCCCAGTATAGCCGCCGGCGGCCGCCCAGATCGCCGCCGCGCCGCGCAGCTTGCCGCCGTGTTCGACGAGGGAGCCGGGGCAAGCAAGCCTGCCTATAGCATATGAGAGTGTTAGCAGCTGCATGGCGATCTCATGCACGTACGTGCTTGCCCACGTACTCTCCCACGATCTCCACTTCCTGCGCACGTCGCTCCACTCCCCTCTCTCTCTCTGAGCGCCATTGCGCCATGTACTTGTACTATATATTGTCGAATACAGAACGGGAGCACCCAAGGTGCATTCTCCCTCTCGCATACTGCTCTACATGGTATCAGATACCAGGCACCTCCACTAGCCTCTCTTCCGCTGCCATTCCTGCTCGGCCATGGCGATCCCTCCGCCGCCGCCCCCTCCCCCACCCTTTCATGGCGGCGCCCCAAGCCCGATCCGTACCATGCCTCTCCTCACCCCCAACGCCCTGGCGCAGGGCGCGCTCCTCGCTCGCCGCCACGCCGACGCGAGCTCCTCCACGGCGCCTCCGGGCCAGTCGCCGTTAGCCGCGGTCTTCATCAACCAGCATGTTCCTCTCGTGCTCAGCCTCAACCCTCCCAACTTCTCGCAGTGGCGCACCCTCTTCGAGGTGCAGTTCCAGAAGGCCGGTGTCGCCGACCACATCACCGGTCCGCCACGGCGGGCGGATGCCGCCTGGCTTCAGGACGACGCTCACGTCCTCTCGTGGCTCTACAATCGAGTCAGCCCCGACATCTTCGGCTTGGTGCATCGCCGCGGCGCGGCTGCTGCTGAGGTTTGGGAGGCGATCTGCGCGATCTTCCTCGCGAACCAAGAGCACCAACTCGTCCTCCTCGCCACCGAATTCCGCCGCATCGAGCAAGGATCCTCCTCCATCCTCTCCTACTTCGCCCAGCTCAAGGACTGCGCCGATCGCCTGGCGAACTTGGGCGAGCACGTCGGCGATCGCGATCAAGTCCTGAACATGATTCATGGTCTCCATCCCAGGTTTCGCTACGTTGTCCCCATACTCACCATGCAGTCTCCCTTCCCCACCTTCCTTCGCTGTCGTGCATTCCTTCTCCTCGAGGAAAGCCGCCACGCCGAGGACACCCCCAACGACGTCGCCCTGCACGTCGCGCGCGTGCCGGCGCCTCCCAACTCCGTCGGGGGCAGCGACAACAACAACCGCCCCGGCGGGGGTGGCCGCGGCAGAGGGAAGGGCAAGGTCTCCGGCGGGGGCGGGCCCCCTCAGCACGGCGGGGCTGTGCCTCCCCCTCGCTCTCCTGCCCCGGCGCCCTGGACGGGCATGGTCCACGCCTGGCCCATGCCGTGGCGCCCCCACGCTCCTGGTGCTGGCATCCTTGGGCCGCGACCCGGCGGCCTGTCTCCCTTCGCCGGCGTTGCAGCTCAGTACGGCGTGCCGCCGCCACCTGCCTCGACTCCACCAGCACACTGGCAGTACGGGGTTGTTCCCCCGCACCCGATCTACGGCCTCAACCACGCCGCGCCTCCCGCGGCGCCACCACAGGCTTGGGATCAGGCTGCCCTGGTCCAGGCCCTCAACGCCATGAGTGTGCAGCAAGGGCAGGCGTCGTCGAGCTCTGGTGGCGAATGGATCCTCGACTCCGGCGCGACATCCCACATGGCCTCCTCCTCTGGTATACTCACTTCATCCCGACCCTGTATTTCACCCGATATCATCGTTGGCGATGGATCTACGCTTGCAGTCTCGCACATAGGCCAGCACACCATCCCCACTGCCTCTCACACCATAGATCTCCGCAACATCCTAGTCTCTCCACACTTAATCAAAAACCTCATATCCGTTAAGAAACTCACACGTGATAACCCAGTTAACGTAGAATTTGATGACTGTGGTTTTTCTTTCAAGGATCGAAGAACGAAGGCGGAGATCCTCCGTTGTGATTCTTCGGACGATCTCTACCCTCTCCACCCATCGCACCGGTCCCAAGCACCCCATGCCTTCACCGCCGTCACGCGTGATACTTGGCACCGACGTCTTGGCCACCTTGGTGACGATGCGCTGGATTGCACCCTTCGCCGCGCCTCCATCCACGCCTCTGGCACCCCCGGCGACATCTGCACCGCCTGTCAACTAGGCAAAAGTCACCGTCTACCTTTTAGCTCTTCGGATCATATCTCGTATTTCCCTTTCCAACTTGTACATTGTGATGTATGGACCTCGCCCGTGCTTAGTTTGTTTGGTTGTCAGTACTACTTAATTGTCGTTGATGACTATAGTCATTTCATGTGGACATACCCCCTCAAGCACAAATCTGATGTTCTGCCCACACTACGTGCATTTGTACACCTCGTCTGCACCCACTTCAACCTGCCCGTTCTGACGGTCCAAACAGACAATGGGAGGGAGTTTGAAAATCATGCTGCCCGCCAATTCTTCTCCTCTCTAGGCATCGTTTTGCGTATGTCCTGCCCTTATACATCGCCGCAAAACGGACGCGCGGAGCGCGCTCTCCGTACTCTAAATGACATCACACGTGCTCTCCTCGTGCACGCCTCCATGCCATACTCATACTGGGCGGAAGCACTTCAGACAGCTACGTTTCTCCTGAACCGTAGGCCGTGTCGCCCCCGTCATCAACACACCCCATTCTTCCTACTCTACGGTGTCCACCCCGACTACTCTCACATGAGAGTCTTCGGGTGTCAGTGCTTCCCCAACATCACCGCCGTCACACCACATAAGATGGCGCCGCGCTCGGTCCCCTGTATCTTCCTCGGATACTCACAGGATCACAAAGGCTATCGTTGCTTAAACCCTACGAGCGGCCGAGTTATCATCTCACGCCATGTCGTGTTCGATGAAAACACGTTCCCCTTTCAGCAACACCAAACAGATCGTGCCCCCTCCCCGGCGCCGGATCTCACCGATCATGTCGTCGCCCCGCCTGTTCCCCGGTGACCCTGCACCCAAAAACCCTCACGCACACTCCCCCTCCCTGTCCCGCACAAGCCCACAGCCACACCCGTACCACCATCACCTTCCCCGCCCGCCTCCCCTCCCC
>NC_041386.1:579991854-580034327 GCF_002162155.2 Triticum dicoccoides | reverse complement strand
CTAACTCACCACCATCCGCCTCTCCGAGCCCTTCCTCGTCGGATCACCAACCTGAACCGACCCCCGCCCCGCTCGCTCCATCACACAACATGATCACGCGAGCCCAAGCGGGCAAGTTCTTCCCTAACCCTAAGTACCACCAAAATCTCCACACCGATGTCGGCCCCTCCATCTCTCCCGTACCCAACTCCGTGCGGGCTGCTCTGCGTGACCCAAATTGGCTAACTGCGATGCAGGATGAATACTCGGCATTGATACAGAACCAGACGTGGAGCCTCGTTCCTCGCCCTCCTGGAGCCAACATTGTGACCGGCAAATGGTTGTTTCGGCACAAGTTCAAAGCTGACGGCGGGCTCGAGCGTTACAAGGCGAGATGGGTGGTCAGGGGCTTCTCCCAACGACCAGGTGTGGACTTCGACGAGACCTTCTCGCCGGTCGTCAAGGCGGCCACGATCCGCGCCGTGCTCACCGTGGCGGCCTCCCGCGCATGGCCTGTCCACCAGATGGACGTGAACAATGCGTTTCTCCACGGTCATCTCACCAAGCGCGTGTACTGCCAGCAGCCGGCTGGCTTCGTCGACGCCGCCCGCCCGATCACGTCTGCCTCCTCGATAGATCGCTCTACGGCCTCAAACAGGCCCCGCGCGCCTAGTTTGCCAGGTTCGCCGCGTTCGCGCACGCTCGGCTTCCACGACTCCCGATCGGATCCGTCCCTGTTCGTGTTGCACCACGACGGTGGGACGGCCTACCTACTACTCTACGTCGACGATATCATCTTGGTCGCATCGTCTACGGCTCTGCTTCATCGTCTACAATAGCAGCTCTTGACAGAGTTCTCCATGAAGGACATGGGCGCCCTTCACTACTTCCTGGGCATCGCTGTCACCAGGAGTGCCACTGGCTTCTTCCTGTCGCAGCGTGGCTACACCGAGGAGCTCCTGGAGCGCGCGAACATGGTCGACTGCAAGGCCGTGTCCACTCCCATCGACACGCACTCGAAGCTGTCTGCCACGGCCGGCGCGCCGGTCTCAGACGCCTCGGAGTATCGAAGCCTGGTCGGAGCACTTCAGTACCTGACAATGACGCGCCCCGACATCGCCTACGCCGTGCACCAGTGCTGCCTTGTCATGCATGATCCGCGCGCTGCCCACCTCGCCCTGGTCAAGCGCATCCTGCGCTACCTCCGTGGCATGACCTCGACCTCGGCCTGCATCTCCAACGCTCCTCCAACCTCGACCTCGTGGCGTACTCTGACGCTGACTGGGCCGGTTGCCCGGACACGCGCCGCTCGACCTCCGGCTATGCGGTGTTCCTTGGCGACGCCCTCGTGTCCTGGTCCAGCAAGCGCCAGGCCACGGTCTCGCGCTCGAGCGCCGAGGCCAAATACCGTGTTGTCGCCAACGCGGTCGCTGAGTGCTGCTGGCTCCGGCAACTCCTCGGCGAGCTCCGTGTCCCCCTGCCCAAGGCCACGGTGGTGTTCTGCGACAACATCTCGTCCGTCTACATGGCTGCCAATCCAGTTCATCACAGACGCACGAAGCATATCGAGCTAGATATCCACTTCGTCCGCGAGAAGGTAGCGCTTGGCGAATTCCGTGTCCTTCATGTCCCGACCACGCAGCAGTTCGCCGACGTCCTGACAAAGGGGCTCCCCTCGCCAGCGTTCCACGACTTCCGGTCCAGCTTATGCATCCGGCCACCGGACGCTACAGCTGCGGCGGGGTGTTAGCAGCTGCATGGCGATCTCATGCACGTACGTGCTTGCCCACGTACTCGCCCACGATCTCCACTTCCTGCGCACGTCGCTCCACTCCCCTCTCTCTCTCTCTCTCTCTCTCTCTCTCTCTCTGAGCGCCATTGCACCATGTACTTGTACTATATATTGTGGAATACAGAACGGGAGCACCCAAGGTGCATTCTCCCTCTCGCATACTGCTCTACAGAGAGACTGGTTCGGGAATGCGGGCCAGTGGCGCAGCAACGTCGCGGGTGGTGCGGCGGACGCGCATCTCTTCGACGACCCGGATGCCGCCGCCATCCCGGCGCGCCTCGACTCCCGCTTCCACGGCGAGAAGGTCGATGCTCATGCGCCTCCACGCCCTCATCTCGCAGGGCTTCTACGTCGCTCACCTCTTCCCGCAGGTCCCGCTAGCGCTCCACTCGTCGTCTCATCTCATCTCACACCGTAGATTCCGGCGACTGAATTGCGTGTGTGTGCTTGCAGCGCAGGCGGTCAAGAACGTGCCAGCATGGTTGATCGAGGTGAAGAAGCTCGTCCACCTTTACCTGTTCCACCACGCCGAGAAGTAAGCTCAGCCCCCCTTCCTCATCTGCACTTCTCCCTGCCTGTGATAAGAAGCCAAATCCTAACTAGATTCGTCTGCAATTTTTTTCCGTGTGATTAGTCCAGCCAAATGCTAAGGAGATTCGAATGCATATTTTTCCTGCATGTGATTAGTCGAGGCAGATTTGAGCTAAGTGGGAAATTTTAAAAAAAACAATCTCTTCTTTATCAAAATCAAGTTCTTTGGATGCTTGGACCATGAAATTGCTGTCATTGCAATTTTGATATGTTAAAATATAATATTCTGATGTTGTGGACACTTGCATTTCACACTTGTGCACAATCTTGATTCTAGACGTGAGTAATCTTATCGAACAGACATGATGCGTTTTTATTCAGGCAAACTATTTTGTTTGAGGAAGTCTGAAATCTGTATAATGCTTCTATAGTGAAAAACTTCTGTCTGCGTTCAGCTTAGTGCATTGAGTGAATAACTCGACAAAATTAAATCATGGCCGTGGGTAATCTTAGTCCTACTCTCCTGAACAGACTTGATGCTTTGCACTCGGAGTTTAGAAATTAGAATGTGGTGTTGTAATTTAGTTGTCTGAAAAAGTCTGAACCATATGCATTGTTTTTCTAGCGAGGAAACTGCACTTGTCCCCAGTATAGAAGGGAGGCTGATGGCTAACTACTGAGTATTCATTAGGGTGAGATAGTATATCTCACAAGATCTAACCAGTGCACCGTGCTTGCATGTTGTGTGCAATAATATAGGTAGCATATATGACTTTGGTATGATGCTTGATTGTGAACTTTATATATTGCTTGATTATCCTGGTTTTGCTGCTCATGTGTGGCTTGTGTGATCGCCCCAATGCAGGTTTAAATCGGCGTGTAAGTGAAGGTGTATTTCTCCTTCACGCCTTCGACGTCGACCCCCTTCCTCTGGTGTAGTACTGTTTAATTAGGCAGACCCGTTCTGGCCCACAATGCCATTTCTCTTTTTCTAAAATCCAGGGTACTTCCAAAATTCATCGAAAATTTCCCTCTTTACTATGATACTACTTTTGTAAATTTTGGGGCCCTTTGCACATATTGTTTATTGATTGTGTGTTAATTTTTTTTCCAATGAGTAGAAATCAATATCTTTCAAAAGATTCAAGGACGTTCGAGGAGTGACCAAAACCATTGAAGACTTTGCTGAGCGAGGCAAGAAATCTACTTAGATCATGTTGAACCCATATTTGCATTACACTTATGATTAATTTTCATGCATAAAGTATTGTTTACTAGTATTGCTATATTAAGTAAATTAGCTAGGGTTTAGCTATGCCATATGTCCTTAATATTGAACACCCTTTGACATTCTTATGCTAAGTTAATTAGGTAGGGTTTAGCTATCCTCTATGTGCTTGATATTGACACCCTCCTTTGACATTCTTAAAACCCCTCCTTTCTAACCATGTAGTGGTCACAAATAAATGTGCCTCATATGTGCAAGTTTAATAGTAATGCTTAGCCATGCTAGTCGCGTAAATCATAGGACTTGGGAAGAATCTTTATTACTCATAAATGTTTTACAAAAACCCAAGGGTGCCACTAATGCCCATGGGATGATTCTGAAAATAAGGTTTAACAAAATGGAGATGAAGTGGAGATTTAGTTAGGTGATTGTGATCTTGACGAGATAGTCAAAGATGTTCGGTGGATTATGAAAATTTATGTCTAGTAAATGAGCATGGTGGTTATTATATTGGCGGATAAATGTATCTTTAATAAACTTGAAGCAATTTGGGTTTAGGTAGGCGATTATGATCTTGAACCAAATTTTATGGTGGATTAGGAGATTTTGATGCAGTTCATTGTGATCTTGAGGAGATAGTCAAAGATGTCCGGTGGATTAATTAATCATGCACAATTTGGATTTAGTTAGGTGATTGTGATATTGAACCGTATTTCATGATGGATTATGAGATTTTAGGTGGATTTAGTTATGTGATTTAATCTTGAGAAGATAGTCTAAAATGTTCGGTTGATTATGAGAGTTTAGGTATGGTACATGAGCATGATGATTATTATATTGGTGGATAAATAGATCTTTAATTTTGTTTGGAACATTTTGGATTTAGTTAAGTGATTGTGATCTTAAACCAAATTTCATGGTGGATGATGAGGTTTTGGTTGGAATTAGTTAGGTGAGTGTAATCTTGATGAGCTAGTAAAAAATGTTTGGTGGATTATGTGAATTTAGGTCTAGTAAGTGAGCATGGTGGTAATTATATCGGTTAAGTAAGTAAATTTTTAGTGAACTTGAGAAAATTTGAATTTAGTTAGGAAATTGTGATCTTGAACCAAATTTCATGGGGGATTATGAGATTTTAGATGGATTTAGTCAGTTGATTGTGATCTCAAGGAGATACTCAAAGATTTTTGATGGATTAATTAACCTGGAACAATTTGAATTTAGTTAGGTTATTGTGATATTGAACCGAATTCCACGATGATTTATGTGATTTTAGGTGGATTTAGTTAAGTTAGTATGATCTTGAGAAGATGGTCAAAGATGTTAGGTGGATCTTAAGATTTTAGGTCTAGTACGTGAGCATGGTGACTATTATATTGGTGGATAAATAGACCTTTAATTTAGTTTGAAACAATTTGAATTTAGTTAGATGATTGTGATCTTTTAAGCAAATTCACGGTGGATTTTGATGTTTCGGTTAGATTTAGTTAGGTGATTGTGATCCTGACGCGATAATCAAAGATGTCCAATGGATTATGTGAGAATTTATGTCTAGTAAGTGAGCATGGTGGTTATTATATTGGTGGCTCAGTATATTTTTAACAAATTTGGAGTAATTTGGATTTAGTTAGGCGATTGTGATTTTGAATCAAATTTCATGGTGAATTACAGGATTTTAAATGGATTTAATTAGTTGATTGAGATGTTGAGGAGATAGTCCAAGATGTTCGGTTGATTAATTGATCTTTTTTTAACACAGTATAGACGCAAGCGCTCATAGAAACGAGCATACACTCATCCCTATGAACGCGCACACGCACATCCTACCCCTATGAGCACCTTCGAGAAACTGAGCCAGCATATCATCTTGAGATTTTACGAAGTTGCCGTAGGTGCCTCTTAGTCGATGGAAAAAATTTGAAGTTAGTTCGGTGATTGTGATATTGAAGCAAATTTCTCGGTGATTTATTTGATTTGAAGTGGATTTAGTTAGGTGATCGTGTTTTGAGAAGATAGTCAAAATGCTCGATGGATTATGAGATTTTAGTTATGGTAAATGAGCATGATGATTATTATATTGGTAGACAAACAAATGTTTAATTTAGTTTGGATCAATTTGGATTTAGGTAGGTGATTGTGATCTTTTAACCAAATTTTACGGTGGATCATGAGGTTTTGGTTGGATTTAGTTAGGTGATTGGGATCTTGACGAGCTAGTAAAAGATGTTTGGTAGATTATGTGAATTTAGGTCTAGTAGGTGAGCATGTTGGTTATTATATTGGTGGATAAATGGATTTTTAGAAAACTTGGAAAATTTTGGATTTAGTTAGGCGATTGTGATCTTGAACCAAATTTTATGGTGGATTATGAGATTTCTGATGAATTAGTTAGTTGATTGTGATCTTGAGGAGATAGTCAAAGATATTTGGTGTATTAATTAATCTTTAACAATTTGGATTTAGTTAGGTGATTGTGATATTGACTAAATTTCTCTGTGATTTATGAGATTTTAGTAGGATTAAGTTAGGTGATTGTGTCTTGAGAAAATAATCAAAGATGTTTGGTGGATTATGAGATTTTAGATCTAATAACTGAGCATGGTGATTATTATATTGGTGGATAAACAAATATTTAATTTAGTTTGAAACTGTTTAGATTTAGTTCGGTGATTGTGATCTTTTAACCTAATTTTACGGTGGATCATATGGTTTTGGTTGGATTTAGTTATGTGATTGTGATTGTGACAAGCTAGTGAAAGATGTTCGGTGGATTATGTGAATTTAGGTCTAGTAGGTGAGCATGTTGATTACTATATTGGTGGATAGAGATGAGGGCCACACAAGTGACTCAAGGCGATGATGCCGCTAGTGAAAATAGTTGGTACACAAGGCAAAAGAGGAGAGAATGGGGGTAGTGGCAGCAGATGGACTTCGATCCAGCATCCCACGTGCGTGTGCACTCTTTGTTCCTTGCTGTTCGGCTTGGTGTTCTTGTCCTGTTTGCGAATTTTGTGTCACACACTTGAATAAGCATCCCACGTTGTCCTAATTTGTGCCCTTGGCCTTGACCATAGGTAGTGTTGTGTTCTCGGGCGCGTCCTGTGGGTAAAATTCAGGTATGCGTCGATTGTCCGAGCTCTTGCTCACTATTGGTGGTGCTTGAGCGTGCGGTCATGGTGTCACCCAACAAGGGAACACGGGATGTGGGATCAATACAACACACATAGCAACCCATCACCAGGCAACGGACACCCGTCCAGACTTTCTGGAAGCGGAGGTGGACACAAAGGTGGATGTTGAGCTCCATAGCAGTCTCAGTAGTGTGCTTATTAGTAAGAGCAACACGAGCAAGAAGATCATGGATATACTCCTCTTAGGAAATAAAGAAGCCATTAGAGGTAGAAGAAACATCAATCTCAAGGAAGTAGTGACTTCTTTAGTAAACATGGATCAATTTGGATTTAGTTAGGTGATTGTGTCTTGAGCTGATAATCAAAGATGTTTTGTGGACCATGAGATTTTAGGTCTAGTAGAGGAGCATGGTGATTATTGTATTGGTGGATAAATAGATATTTAAATTAATTTTGAACACTTTGAATTTGGTCAGGTGATTTTGATTTTTGGCCTAATTTTACGATGGATTATAAGGCTCTGGTTGGATTTAGTCACGTGATTGTGATTTTAACGAGGTAGTAAAAGATGTTCGATGAATTAGGTGAATTTAGGTCTAGTAGGTGAGCATGCTGATTATTATATTAGTGGATAAATGAATCTTTAATAAATTTGGAACAATTTGGATTTAGTTAGACGATTGTGACATTGAACCAAATTATATGGTGGATTATGAGATTTTTATGGACTAGTTAGTTGATTATGATCTTGAGAAGATATTCAAAGATGGTTGGATTAATTAATCTTGAATAATTTGGATTTAGTTAGGTGATTGTGATACTGAACCGAATTTTACGCCGGATTATGAGATTTTATGTGGATTTAGTTAGGTGATTGTGTCTTGAGAATAGTCAAAGATGTTTGCTGGACTATTAGATTTTAGGTTTAGTAGATGAGAATGGTGATTATTATATTGGTGGATAAAACAGATCTTTAATTTAGTTTGGAACAATTTTGATTTAGTTAGGTGATTGTTATTTTACAAACAAATTCACGGTGGATTTTGAGGTTTTGTTGGATTTAGTTAGGTTATTGTGATCTCGAGGAGTTAGTCAAAGATGTTTTGTGAATTATGTTAACTTAGGTCTAGTAAGTGAGCACGGTGGTTATTATATTGGTGGATAAATGGTCCTTTAGTAAACATGGAGCAATTTGGATGTAGTTAGGCTATTGTGATCTTGAATAAATTTCATAGTGGATTACAAGATTTTCAATAGATTTAGTTAGTAGATTGTGATCTTGGGGAGATGTCAAAGATGTTTGGTGGATTAATTAATCTTAAACAATTTGGAGTTGGTAGATGATTGCGATATTGAACCAAATTTCTCCGTGATTTATGAGATTTTAGTTGGATTTAGTTAGGTGATTGTGTCTTGAGATGATAATCAAAGATGTTTGGTGGATTATGGATTATAGGTCTAATTACTGAGCATGGCGATTATTATATTGGTGGATGAACATATATTTAATTTAGTTTGAAACGATTTGGATTTAGTTATGTGATTGTGATTTTGACAAGCTAGTAAAAGATGTTCGGTGGATTATGTGAATTTAGGTCTAGTAGGTGAGCATATTGATTATTATATTGGTGAATAGAGATGAGGGCCGCATAAGTGACTCAAGGCAATGATGCCACTACTGAAAATAACTGGTAAACAAGGCAAAAGAGGAGAGAATGGGGGTAGTGGCAGCAGATGGACTTTGATCCAGCATCCCACGTGCATGTGCACTCTCCGTTCCCCGTTGTCCGGCTTGGTGTTCTTGTCTTGTTTGCGGATTTTGTGTCACGCACTTGATTAAGCATCCCACGTTCTCCTAATGTGCGCCCTTGGCCTTGACGATAGGTAGCGCGTGTTCTCGGGCGTGTCCTGTGGGTAAAATTCAGGTATGCGTCGATTGTCTGAGCTCTTGCTCGCCATTGGTGGTGCTTGAGCGTGCGGTCATGGTGTCGCCCAGCAAGGGAACACGGGATGTGGGATCAAGACAGCACACATAGCAACCCGTGACCAGGCAACGGACGCCCGTCCGGACTTTCAGGGAGCGGAGTTGGACACAAAGATGGATGTTGAGCTCCATAGCAGTCTCAACAGTGTGCTCATCAGTACGAGCAACACGAGCAAGAAGATCCTGAATATACTCCTCTTAGGAAATAAAGAAGGCATTAGAGGTAGAAGAAACCTCAATCTCAAGGAAGTAGCGACTTCTTTAGTAAACATGGAGCAATTTGGATTTAGTTAGGCGGTTGTGATCTTGAAAAAATTTCATGGTGGATTACGAGATTTTTCAATGGATTTAGTTGATTGTGATCTTGAGGAGATAGTTAAAGATGTTTGGTGTGTTAATTAATCTTGAACAATATGGATTTAGTTATGTGATTGTGATATTGAACCAAATTTCTCTGTGACTTATGAGATTTTAGTTGGATTTAGTTAGGTGATTGTGTCTTGAGATGATAATCAAAGATGTTTTGTGGATCATGAGATTTTAGGTCTAGTAGAGGAGGATGGTGATTATTGTATTGGTGGATAAATAGATATTTAAATTAATATGAAACAATTTCAATTGGTTAGGTGATTGTGATCTTTTAACCTAATTTTACGATGGATTATAAGGTTCTGGTTGGATTTAGTCAAGTGATTGTGATTTTGACGAGGTAGTAAAAGATGTTCGATGAATTATGTGAATTTAGGTCCAGTAAGTGAGCATGTTGATTATATATTGGTGGATAAATGAATCTTTAATAAATTTGGAATAATTTGGATTTAGTTAGGCGATTATGACCTTGAACCACATTCTATGGTGGATTATGAGATTTTTATGGATTAGTTAGTTGATTCTGATCTTGAGAACATATTCAAATATGTTTGGATTAATTAATCTTGAATCATTTGGATTTGGTTAGGTGATTGTGATATTGAACCAAATTTTACGCTGGATTATGAAATTTTAGGTGGATTTAGTTAGGTGATTGTGTCTTGAGAATATAGTCAAAGATGTTTGCTGGACTATGAGATTTTAGGTTTAGTAGATGAGAATGGTGATTATTACATTGGTGGATAAACGGATCTTTACTTTAGTATGGAACAATTTTGATTTAATTAGGTGATTGTTATTTTTCAAACAAATTCACGGTGGATTTTGAGGTTTTGTTGGATTTAGTTAGGTTATTGTGATCTCGACGAGTTAGTCAAAGATGTTTGGTGAATTATGTTAACTTAGGTCTAGTAAGTGAGCCCAGTGGTTATTATATTGGTGGATAAATGGTCCTTTAGTAAACATGGAGCAATTTGGATGTAGTTAGGCTATTGTGATCTTGAATAAATTTCATAGTGGATTATAAGATTTTCATTAGATTTAGTTAGTAGATTGTGATCTTGGGAAGATGTCAAAGATGTTTGATGGATTAATTAATCTTAAACAATTTGGATTTGGTAGATGATTGCGATATTGAACCAAATTTCTCTGTGATTTATGAGAGTTTAGTTGGATTTAGTTAGGTGATTGTGTCATGAGATAATAATCAAAGATGTTTGGTGGATTATGGATTTTAGGTCTAAGAACTGAGGATGGCGATTATTATATTGGTGGATGAACAGATATTTAATTTAGTTTGAAATGATTTGGATTTAGTTTGGTGATTGTGATCTTTTAACCTAATTTTACGGTGGATTATAAGTTTTGGTTGGATTTGGTTAGACGATTGTGATTTTGACAAGCTAGTAAAAGATGTTTGGTGGATTATGTGAATTTAGGTCTAGTAGGTGAGCATGTTGATTATTGTATTGGTGGATAAATAATTATTTAATAAACTTGGAAAATTTTGGATTTAGTTAGGCGATTGTCATTTTGAACCAAATTTTATGTTGGAGTATGAGATTTTTGATGGATTAGATAGTTGATTGTGATCTTGAAGAGATAGTCAAAGATGTCCGGTGTATTAATTAATCTTGAACAATTTGGATTTAGTTAGGTGTTTGTGATATTGAACCAAATTTCTCTGTGATTTATGAGATGTTAGTTGGATTTAGTTAGGATATTGTGTCTTGAGAAGATAGTCAAAGATGTTTGGTGGATTATGAGATTTTAGGTCTAATAGATGAGCATGGTGATTATTATTTTTGTGGAAATGAATCTTTAATAAATTTGGAACAATTTGGATTTAGTTAGCCGACTGTGATCTTTAACCAAATTTTATGGTGGATTATGAGATTTAGTTTGGCTCCGCTCTGCCTCTTCCTCAAGGAGCATGTGTAGTCCAGTGGTGCGGCGGCTCGTGCGGCGTGCGGTGGCCTTAGAAGATGGGCGCCGACACCTGCTGCTTGTGCACAATGGTGACTCCATGCATCTCCTGCGCCCCACAACCCTCTCCTTCCCGGCACAGGAGGAGCAGGAGCAAGGATGCCGAGGCGGTTCAGGTTTGCCTCCACCTCCGCTCTCCTCCCTGCTCTCACTCTTGTCTCCCTTTTTTTTCTCATTCTGAGCTTCATTGAAGCATATATTTTAAATTGCTAGGTATTCCAGGTAGTTAGCTTATCTATGGACTACACCTACATTTGAGAGTGAATTCCGGTTTTTACCCCCTATTTTGACATTTTTGACACTACTTACCCCATTTAGCGAGATTTCATCCATTTTACCCCATTTAACAAAAGTTCTGCCACGATTTACCCTGTTTAAAATTTCATGAATGTTCTAGCAGACAGGTCCCAATTGTGAAGTCTAGCTGGCATGCCACATCGATGGTTTTTTCCTGCTTATTTTTCTCTCTCGTGAACCAGTCCTCACGGCTTCTCCCGACCGGACCGGCCCGATGGAGGTCACTTGCGTCTCGTCCAACGCATAATGCCTGAGTCGACCACGCTCCTTACTCACGCCTAATAGATTGCATCGCCCGTCCAGACTTCTGCCCACACGTACCCGTCAGGCTCGCTCGAACTTATGGTTAGGGATTGTCAGGCAACGACAGCGGCGTGATTTCATACCTCCTCAAGCGGCGTTATATATGGTCATGACATCAAGGCAAGAAATGACCCCGTGGAATCCGGCTCCGTCAATCTCTCCGACGTCTGGGCGCGACATCAAGGCAAGAAATGACCCCATGTAATCCGGCTCCATCAAGCTCGCCGACGTCGGCATGGGCGCGTCCATGTACATGCCCCCATCAGGTTGTGCTCGGTTGCAGATCTATGGGGGCCGCTCGTCCAACAAATCAGCGAGGTTGATGAACAAGCAAGCCCTCACGTCGTACCCCATTCCACATGATTTTGACCATCTCCATCATATGTGTATTATGAAGTTTTCCTGACTCATGCATTGACCAGTGAGGCGTTTGATTCAGACAGAATTAAAATGCTTATTAGAAGATCACGTGTATACATATCACCCATCTATAACTGACGTACATTGATTTAAAGTTTTTTCACCATTTTGAATATTGTTGAAATCCTTTTTTTTCTTTGTTTGCAGCGTGTGTGTGATTCGAAGGAAGGCGAACAATGTGTGCTATGAATATTGGAGGCCAGAGTGGTGCGGCCCAACTTACGCCTTGTGCGTTGGACGCGAGCGACCTGCTCTGGCGATCATATCAGGCCAGCCCAGTCGAGCGAAGCTGCGAGGACTGGTTCAACGTGGAGAAAAATAGGTAGGTAAAAATTGTTGATGGGGCATGCTAGGTGGACCTAACAATTGGGATCTGCTCATCAGAATGCTCGCAAAATTTTAAAATGGATAAATTATGGCAAAACTTTTGCTAAATGGGGTAAAATGGATGAAATCCTGCTAAATAGGGTAATTAGTGTCAAAAACATCAAAATAGAGGGTAAAAACCGGAATTCACTCACATTTGATGTTAGAATTCTGATACTAATTTATGTTCTTGTTGAATAGATGAATGGTGCTTTAGCTTCAATGACCAGTTTTATTGCTAAATATTTTTCCCATTGAAAGTGTCAAAGAATATACAACTTGGTATGGAGAAGTTTTCTTATGGGGAATTAAAGATTCTTGTATGCAGAACTATTTGGGCTCCCGCAGCTGTATCAGTTGGTTTTAGTTCTCAGATTTTTACTTTGCTTTTCTTGGCAAAAAATTGGATGTATGAATCTGAGATCTGGACCTCAAGTTCACTGCTTTTCTTTTCATCTGCAGTCGCGAGGAAGAGTAGGAAGATCGGGCAGAGAGGGTTTTACATACCTCTTCCACACTGACAAGTCTTTGCTTTTCAGGATTGCCATGGCGAGCTGCTGCTGTAATGCTTTCATTTTCTGTTGTTTTGTCACTTTGTTAAACTTTGTTCTCTTATTCTGATGCTATGGTTTGTGATGGCTGGATGAGATTTGTGGTGAAAAGTCTCCTTTATTTTGTTTACCTACAGATCTTGAATGCACGATTGATAATTTTGCTTGATAGGTTAGAAATCTAAATAATAGACATTTTAAAGGACGTAGTTGGTAAACATGGAAAGCCAAAAAAAAATATAGCTTACTTACAGTGTTGTTTGATCCATCGCTCTGCGGCAGGCTCACTGATGGACTTGAAGTATGCCTAATCTTGGACTGCATTTATTGCCTGTTGTTGGTCTGCTTCTTTTATTCTATATTTAGGGGGTTCTAAGCTATTGAATTAGGAAGCATATAGTTTATCCATTTGAGACCCGCTTCAGTCTGTTGGCTACTGCAGGGAGCTTTGGATGGTGGTCTTGGTATTGCACACAGTGACAAGAGATTTGCTGGCTTCAAGAAGGATAAGAAGCAGCCGGGCGCTGAGATTCACCGCAAATACATCTATGAAGGTCATGTTGCTGACTACATGAAGGTGAGTTGGATCCATTGCCCTCGTGGTATTATAATGCCATTTCTTCATTCCCTAGGGCTGTCGTTGTTGTATACATGAATTCTTTCTGGAAGATATATCTGGGCCCGATTCACCCATATAAAGTATCCTAAAGCAAGTGTACTTTCTTCTTATTTCTGAAGCAGCTTACTGAATCTCGTTTTAACTTCTGCCCTACCCATATTTCAGTCAATAGCTGATGAGGAACCTAAGAAGTACCAATCTCACTTCAGTGAGTACATCTGGAAGAATATTGCGGCCGATGACATGGAAGCACTGTACAATAAGGTTCATGCTGCCATTTGTGCTTATCCTACCATGGCAAGATCAACTAAGGAACCTCCAAAGACGCACAAGAATTGGATATATCTTGCTGTTTATTAAAGTCAAACAACTGATAATTTAGTTTATCAATATATAGTAATGGGTATAAATGTTTCCTCATACTCATGTAGTCCGTTCATTCCTAAACTATATGTTCTTCTTTTGTTAAAGCCTTAAAATATTAAGATGTTACGGTAAATAAATTCCTTCAGAATCAATAATAGAAAAGTTTTGCTATGCAATAAGATACAGTTGTATGCAAAAAATAATCTTGTATTATATAGTTATATATCAAAACTATGGATTTTCTATGCACTTCCTGCGATCATTAATGTTCATTGTCTTTGTTCGGATTTTGTTGGGCACCTGCGGCAAGCGGTGTCAGACACGACGGACGCTGCCAGGTCCGCGTCAACATCGTGCTCACAGAGCCTGGCCGCTGCGTCGTGTTCTCCATTTTGCAGTACATGGTGAACTACACGGCAAAGTTCAGCTGAAGTTCCTCTATTTTCTTCCTACTAAGAGCCCTGACGATTTGTACTACTTGGCTGCAAATTTGTGCCGTTTGCATCACCATACGGATAGTGGTAAGAATGCAGCAGCAAATCCAATAGTAGGTAATCGTGACAGTATTTCACCACCAGTAATCTTGCTGTCTTTTATGGTTGCAGGTTTGTTCTTCTGGCATTATTCATGGTTCTCATCATAGCCATACTGAATGATGCAGGTGGCATACCTGAATTTATCATATGAATTATGACTTTATGAGCTTGCTTGGCTACTGACCTGCTGTTTTGGAAGGGCGTCCTTTTACCAGAGCTATGGATTTTATTATGCTCCATTTCCTTCAGGTCTTTTATCGCTCCATCCTTGAATTATCTGAGTCCATTGGGGTTGCTCATGAATTACAGAATTTGGGCTTACAGTAAGATGAACTTCCTTGAGAATCAATAATAGAAAAGTTTTGGTTAAGAGCAATTTCCAACGCGTCGTCAATTTTGTTTTTCTGATGTTTGGGTCTTGGCCTGTATGCTTTGTTTGCCTATATGCTCTGTTTGGAACCTTTTATTCTCCTTTTGTCTTGGTCTGAATTCATGGATAAATTGCCTCCTTTTTTACTTGCTTGGGCTTGCGATTGGGCTTGGAAGAACTTTATCCTGTACTTGGTTACTTCGTTTGTATGACACCTATGGTTTACCTCATTGTGCTTCCAGTTCATTTGCCTTTGTTGGTGGCTGGGGGCAAATATTTAGTTTGAATTATAGTTGATTGTCTTTGGATGTTGCTAATTTTGTATGAGCTGCAGGTGACATGTTCTTTCTATTTTTTATAGAGAAATATTTTCTTTCTACTACCTCTAACCCAAAATAAGTGTCGCAGTTTTGAGCCCGGGTTCGTTCAAAACTGCCACACTTATTTTGGATCGGAGGGAGTAATATTTAGTTTTCTCCAATATTAATGATGCTTTCACTCTTTTGTCAGATTAACAATTTTCATTGACCTTTTGTTGCACCTTTGATTGTAATCAGCATCGAATGGTTGTCTGGCTATGCTTTGCATTATTATAGATCGTATATGCTGCTGCTACTTAATTATACTTCTATGTGATCATGCAAGTATTCATTTTTAATGGTCACCGGTGATGGAAAAGCGCCGACTGATATGAAGCTAAGAGGAAGAAAAATAAGAGGCAATTGAACATGCTTCCCTCGGCAGAAATAATTTAAAGGCCTAAGTAGGAAACTGGATTAGGTTGACTAATCTTACCTGGCTAGCTTAGCTCATGTTGAGTGTTATTTCTGATTATTACTTATCCCAGGAACCAAATAGAAATCACTTCTTATGGAAATTTATACCTAGGTCTTGTGTGGTGTACACCAACTTCAGTGGCCCAAAATTATATTTTTGATTCAAATTATGGACACCATTTTGGAGTGGCCTGATTCACAAGGGGTGCAGTTTCATAGTAAGACGGAGAACATGATGTTTCCGTATAACTACAAAATCTGTACAAGCTATAGTGGTGGCCTGCTTTTTTGTCATACATAGTTGAATACGCTGCTTGCGTGGTGCAAACTGGAAACTTGCAGGTTACTGGAGCATTCATTCAGTCATAATGATTCACTCATATTCAGTTAGTTTACAAATCTAGAGATCATAATTTCTGTCTAAAAACTATACTTCTATTTTTTATTTACAGGGCCTGGTCACAGATGGCATTTTTTCTGGGTTGTGGTGAAATATTTTTGTTTTTTTTGGAAAACATGTGCTCTAACTCAAGTGAGAGTGTAAACAAGTATTTCAACTCAACTCCAGGCAATAGTTGCCATTTAGTTTAGTTCAAGTTTAATTTTGGGTGCCATTCAGTTTAGGTCAATTCTGGGCAATAATTGTCATTTAGTTCAGCTCAACTCAACTCTAGGCAATAGTTGCCATTTAGTTCAGTTCAAGTTCAGTCTTGTGTGCCATTTAGTTAAGTGTTAGGAGCAACAAGTGGAATTCAGTTCAGTTTTGTTCAGCTTTGTTCATAATTCTGCATATGTTGTTCTTCTGTTCAATTCTGCAAATGCTCAAAGCTTACCAGAACACTTATTTAGTCATAACGTTCAAGCAAACAGTGGAACATTTTGCCATTAAAATATGTTCAACCCTACACTTATACAAGTAGCAACTGGAATTCTTATTCAATCAGAACTACAATATTTTGTTATCTTAATCTTTCTCTCCATATTCACTTAACATGAGTGACTCAGTTGAACGCTTCATGCACAAACCACAGGGCGCGTTGACCCACCGTGGATGTTGGTCGCTGCATGCCTGCGCTGTTCTTTGCTCGGCTGGGTGGAGCGCTTGTGTTGCCAGCCTACAATTGGCGTCGGGACTTTCGTTCGGTTCTGCTCGGCGGCGGTGATTTCCTTCGGTTCTGCTGGGCCCTTCTATCTAGCGGCCCCTAGAAGGGAGCGCGGGTGACGCGCTGCAGTCTAGCCTCCACCGCCGCCACCGCCTGTACTCGCCGTCTCGTCTGCTGCTGAAGCCCCCAAACAGCTCACCTCGTGGCAGCAAGGTACGCCTTCAACTCATTCCTCCCCTATTTCTTCCCCCAACGCAACTTTCTGCCGTTAGTTGCTCCCGGCAGCAAGGAAGCTTGAGCAGGTAACATCGCGCCCACCTCATTCAGATTTGATTTTTGCAGTAGTACAAAATTCATACCTGCCGCATCACCAATATGAGTACTCCAGGAAAATGTGAGTGGGAAACAGATTATGTGCTTCTAAAGTTAATGTCATGTAGATAAAGTTTGTCCTTTGTAGAATCACATGCAAATTTAGTACATTGATCTGCAATGGGAAATGCACAAGCTTCTCATTCCAAATCAGCATTATTTTGAGTTATTACAAGGTTAGGAATCAGATTATGTACTGATAATCATTTTATTTCAAGCTAAATTGTAATTGTTAGATGGTCATGTCTATTAATTTCCTATAGACGACCCTTCTTGAGTTTCCTATGGATTTATTACGGTTTCAAAATGGTCAAGCATTCAAGCTAGCAGCAGCAAAAATTTGTCGCAACTATTAAGCTACAAAATTTAGCAATGCATGCTATATGTAGCAATTTGGCCCCAAAAACCTGAACACCATACCACAGAAATTAGAAGACTTAGCAAAGCATGCATTCATGTGACCAAGCATCATTTTGCAGTTACAATACACATAGATTGAGTAATATATCCTTGCTTTTTCAGGAGTCAGTCAAAATATGCAAGTATGTGCACCCAGTTTGTTCAAGCCCCTTGCTCAGAAGTTGGTCTGGAGATGCAAGAATTGAAATTTGCGTATATATAACTGCATTTTTACGCAGAATTGAAATTTCACAGAAACTACACTAAACTGCATTGATATTATTGAAAAATGTTAATTAAATGTTAAATGGATAACTTTGTGATAATCTACACCATATCTTTATGGACTAGGACCAATCAAAACAACATGCAGGAATTGTTCATCCTCATGGAACCAAAAAACCATCCATCCACTTTCATTGCAAGTCAACACTGTACTGAGCTTTCCCTGTCCATAAACTTCCGAAACAGAATGCCAGATTGTTAAATACTGACCAAGATAATGATATTTAGAAACAAATTACCTCACCCTCACCTCTTTCTGATTCGTTTTTTGCTGCTGAACTATTGCTGTCGGCTGTCGGAGTGCCTTTGCTGCTTTGGGTTCTTGCTTAACTTCCGCCTGCTGTGGATGCCGCTTTGTGCTTGGGTCTTTCCTTGTTGCTGCTGGTGTCGCCGTCTTATTGCTGGCCAGGGGCATGATATCTTGAGCAGCAGCCAATCCTCCACGGGTGAAGTGAAGATTTATGTTTGTTACAATTTCCAATATTAGCATAGTATGTATTTGCATGTTGCAAAGATCTCGGTATGAGGAGATTTAGATTCATTCAACTCAACCATTGACAGGCAGGGAGACAACAAAGGGGGCAGTATAATTGCATCCCATCATTATTTTTCTCTTTATTAGATGGCATATTGTTATTTGTTTTATATATACTTAACGTCCCCATATGGCTGTTGTATTACCATGTATCCGTGTTTCTTAGTTCTTAATCATCCTAAGTTTTAGCAGATTAATTAATCATTTACTTTTCTCAATTTTATTGTTTTGGAAATTTTGTTCCTCTACCATTTATCAAGTACGGTTTGCGAGAGGTGGTTGCTACTCCTACGTTCTAGATTAGCCTTGGCAGTTCAGAGTCTGGTATTGAACGTGTTACAATGTATTGTCATAATGTAATAATGTTTTGGTATTGAGAGCTAGCATCCCATGTACTAGTATCTGTTTTGTATTGTTTTGCCGGCATCTATATGTAATACAAAAGGTAGTTCTCGTTCAGCATTTAAATGATCTGGTGTCGTTCTATTGCATGGCATTTGAATTGCCCAATGCTTGGTTGTGAGAGATGATATCTAGAGGCTGTTTGGATGACGCCCCAGGACGCCCTGCCAATTCGTGGGCAAAGCCAAAATTTTGGCGCAGCTTTCAGCCGCCCGCGACCCTGCCAACTTTGGCGAGAAAATGAACTGGGGAAGCCCCCCACGGCCTGGGCGAGCCAATTATTTGGTGGCCATCCAAAGGAGCGCCAGCACTTGGTCAACTACCAAATTTTTGGCTTGGCAGCTCCAGGCTCCAATCCAAACAGCCCCCTATCTCAGAAAGGAGAAAGGGGCACGGCTGGTCAAATGTTTTGTGCCTAGGACTGATATGAACTTTTCTTCCACAACTAGACAATTATCCAATCTATTTCAATTGTCTGAATGTTAACTCGAGGTAAGAGCAAGTGCTACGACAATTCCCAGTACACATTTAAAACTAGTTTGGCAACAAAGTTTTTAGAAAACCGTGGTAATTGAAAACCACAGTATTTCGATGTGTGGCCAAAGAATACTGCAGTTTCTTTAAACCATGGTTTCTCTCAGTTTTACTAAAACTACCAGGTGTTTGGGTGGTGTTCTTATACTACAGTTTTGACCGGATTATAAAGCAGGATGACAGATAAAACTAACTCAACTAACAAAAGGTGCTACATGACCGGACTAATTAGCGTATGCTAACAGCCGCCGTTTAGTAGTGTTGTATTCCCATCCACCGGTGCCATCTCAAATGTATATGCCGCCCGGCAGCGTTGCAACTTGCAATCACCAGAAGGACTTGGGACACCAATTAACAGAAGGCAATGTTAACCGACTCGCCTATTAATTAGGAGATAGAATAAGATTCGCTAACAAGATAATGGAAAGAGGCAAAATAGTAGTGATCGCATGCATCTGATTTTATCTCAACGTAGACAGGAACGTCAAGTGCGCCCTCTTCAATGACTTCTCTCGCTTCTGTTTAGAAAAAAGAGGTCTGGACCACTTTTTTAGATACTGCAAAATAACCACAGTTTTTGGCATACTGCAGTTTATGAAACTTCTGCTTTTGTTTTACCCAAACACCTCAACGTATGTAATACCAAAGTATTTTCAGAAACCACAGTATTTCCTGAAAACTGCAAAAATACTTTGTAAACAAACGCACCCTTATAAGCAGTATTTCGGTTAAAAAAGACTTGACGCAGTAGCAGTTTAATATTATTCAGACTTAGACACCGTAGCAGTTGCTTGTTCCACTCCACAACCTGCAAAGCAGCAAATCACACTCCCTCTTAACAACCGACGACGATGGACACCGGAGGCAGAAGAAGCAGCATAGTACACCATGCAGCAGAACCTGAATGAACCTGCAAAGCGCCAGGATCTGTGGTAACGCTGGAACTTGCCGCACGGCGCGGTGCGCAGCTCGACGCCGGCGGCGGCGGGCCACTTTCCCCACGTCCCTGGCGCGCATCTTGTCATGCGGTTCACTACGGTGCTCGCCATGGCGGATCGATGCTCTGAACGGCGATCGGTGCTCTGCATAACACATGACAGAATGGTGACCGCATGGCGGCTGTTTGCTTTTGTACTGGCGTTGAGCGGTGTTTGCACCAAAGAAGGGGAGAAACCAAGCCATGGTGGCAGGCGTTTGTTCCCCGGCAGAGGCACGTGTCATGGTGCACACACGTGTACACACCCACAATCGATGCCACGACAGAACACCAGGTTCCAGATAGACGTTGATCAAAGTTACACGACGCCAAGGTTCCAGATAGCCAAACTGGAACTCACGATCGACTTCACATCATGTACAGATAGGACTGACTACCAACTAGTTAAGAGAATTCAACAGGGCTGGCCAATTTCATCGGAGAACTCACCATACCTCCGAATTTGCTCAGCTAATCTGCACTACATCACCCCTTGAAATCCACAACCTAGTAAGATGCTTCTGTCAAATTCAGTGCCAACCTTCACAATATATCCATGGAAGCGGACAAGGAGTTGGGGTTGCTGATGCTAGGGTGATGTGAAATGCAGCTGCTGTCGTGCTCACCCTGCTTTCCCTTCCAAGTTATGACAAAACACAAAACAACATCTGAGTGTGCCACAAACTCACAGTATCAAATTCATTTACACAAAATCAACTCTAATAAGTCTCAAACACATAACAAGCAGCCAGGTGGTTTGAAACAACATAATAAGCAAATCAGGTTAGAAACAGTACAAGGGTATAGACAGCAACAGTTCCATCATCAGAACGTAACTTAGAAACAGGGCACAAAGCTTGTGGGTGTTACAAAATGCTTATCACATTTGATTATGTAGCGTTATTGTATTGCTTAATTTGCTTGGTGCATTTTAAGAGATACTCCCTCTGTAAATCTCTTATATTTCTTTACAGAGGGAGCTTTCAGTGGCATGCCATCCCTGAGGGCTGCATCATTCTGGCTATATCGGAGCAGCCCCTCTGGCATATTTCACTAACTACCCAAGACACCACAGTCCACACACATCTGATATCCCTTCCTATACGCTAGGCATTTGATGATTGGGTCCTCCATAATGATCCACAGCAGAACACACATCCTCAGCAACATGCCCAGAATTTGATTATTGGATGCCTACGCGTGAAAAGGTACTATATTTAGAGCACTAGAATGGGAAGGCAGATTAAATTCAAATGAGCTTACAAACCTACAAATGTTCAGCACCTTTAAAACAAGCATGCTCCCACCGGAACATCTGAGTAAGCATATTCTAGATTACAATAATAATTGACAATAGTTAAAATCAAAAAGAATGGTTTTAAGACATTTTAGCTGAAACTGTTAACAAATGGATCAACTGAAACACTGATATTATGCCTATGCCACCGCAAACGTCATTTTTTATGCCACTGTGCACACTGCAAATGTCCTCTTCAATACCATTAGCATGACCATCTGTTGTTCGTTTCCTATGTTAAGAGATATATACTCCGTTACAAAATACTTGAATTTCTAGGTTTATAAGTCAAACTTCTTTATGTTTGACCAAGTCTACAGAAAAATATACCAACACCCACAATGCCAAATTAGTTTCAATTAATTAATCATAAATATAACTTCATACTATATATATTTGATTTTGTGGATATCAATAATTTTTCCTATAAACTTGGTCAAACTTGAGGAAGTTTGACTTAGAGAAACCTAGTACTTCAAATATTTTGGAAGAGAAGCAGTATTCCACATGAGTTATTTAAGACTACCAAGACAACTACTGCTCACTCAAAATGGCCTTGAAATCATTAAAAATCATCATGTCTCATGGGGCGTGCGGGTGCAAGGTGAAGCCCACACAATGTGGTGATAATGTGAGACAGAAAGGGACTGGGGGGGTTCAGGGTTTCCAGCTGGGGGTCCCATGGTGTGGAAGGACTATAGTTGAAAAATAGGATATATCTTAAAAATGCCATCATTTCTTCACTGAAGATAAGAAAACTTGCAAATATTAGCAAGTATACCTTTTGTTTAACAGGCAACAGTGGGTGTGCAATTTCTAAATCAAAAGTATATGGCCACATCACCGATCATTGGTACAAGCCCACAAACACCTAGGATCTGATCTTCCACAAAACATATCTGGGATTTTACATCATAAACACACAACAGATTAGGTTATCTAGCACAATTTCTTTGGTTTCAGCAGTATGCACTGATTGTACAGGACTAGCACAGAAATGGCCAAATGGGTCAATTGCTCATAACCCAAAACTCAATCAGATGGAACTTCCAATTCTCTCTGAAAATTCATTACTCTTACGAGATATTACCCTCATGCACATTGTGACACATATTTTATCAACGTGGCAATCAACAAACACAAAACACAGAGCAGAGCACGATCAACTATCTTAACTGCTCTCATATGACTACATATAAACACTTAACTCTAGCTATGCTCTCTCAAAAAATTCAATCCATAGAAACAACAAAGAATGACTATAAGTAATGGACTATATTTCTACCATAGCCATTGATCTAAGGCTAGTTATTCAACAGGCTTCAGCACCTGTGCACATTCATAATCATTGTCTAGAACTCAGAAGTTTAGCCAAACAAAAGCACTTTCTATCCATTCTTGAATGAAGTGTATAATAAAATTATAATGAGACCTAACACAATCGGAATGTTTTTTTGACATGGTAGCTCGGTCATTTCAAATCTCATTTTATTATCGCTTACTTAAAAAGAAATACATAGCTCTACAACTGAATACTGAAGTGCATAACAAAAAAGGAAAATAAGAAAGTTGGCACCTCTTGAGACTAATGTTGAAAGAACCACATAAATCTCCACAATGAAGATCAAGATTGAGCATTTGCCCTCTGCAAAAATGATAGAAAATGAATCTGGAGAAATTAACTGGCTGTACAAAAAATAAACTCAGCTTGTTTAACCTGCAAAAAACACTTCAAAAGCAGTCGATGTTTGGGCATGACAGTTGCATTATGGCACCCACAGTACAATAAGATACATAGGTCCAGTTCTGAATCATCACAGAAATATCCGAATATACTTAGGTTACAGAAAATAGAAAGGCTGGTTTGCAAACAGGAAAGGATAATGGTTCAATTGTTATCATGTTTGTACCTCATAAGTACTAAATCTCGACACAGTAGAAGGTGGCCCTGAATTGTACCCAAGAAGGATCTCCGCCTCTTCTGCAGCAGATTGCTTCAGTGAGATGCATAGACGGTGTCATTTCTTCTTGGAGGTCTATCAGGAACCGATCCTGGCTTAAACTTCGACGCCTCATGCCTAGCAAGTTCTGGAGGGACGGGACTATTGCTCTGAGTAAGCATCTGTTTCAGATCGAAGAAAATATCAGTGTTATCCAGAGTCAAGAATGAAGTTGCAAGTCCCTTCTTTCCTGCACGCCCTGTTCTTCCGATGCGATGTGTGTATGTATCAACTGAACTAGGCATCTCATAGTTAATAACATGAGCGACATCAGGAATATCAATACCACGCCCTGCAACATCAGTCGCTACAAGAACATTGAACCTGCGGTTCCTAAATCCATCAAGGCTGATCTCCCTCTGATCTTGTGACTTCCCTCCATGCAGTGCTGTGACGCGGAAACCTGCCTTGTCCAGATCCTTAGCACGGTTGTCTGCTGACTTCTTTGTGTTGCAGAACACAATGGCCGTCTTGTCCCCAAGATCTGTGAGTATCTTCTGGAGTCGTGACATCTTCTCTGACTCCTTCACCATGATCACATTTTGAGTTATCAGATCTGTGGCCTTGCCAGCTGTACCAATTGTGACGACAACTGGGTTCCGGAGGTACTTCCTAGCAAGGCGCTCAACAGCAGGTGGCATGGTGGCACTGAACATATAAGTTGTCCTGTAAATCCTCTTCTCATCCAGTTCCTCTTCCTCATTCTCAGGTTTCAGGTTACTTGACGGCATGGCATCAAGGACACCAACAACCTGTGGCTCAAATCCCATATCAATCATCCTATCAGCCTCGTCAAGTACAACATAGTTGCACTGGTTGAGCACAGCATACCTTCTCTCCAGACAATCAAGAAGCCGACCAGGCGTTGCAATCACAACTTCACAGCCCTGTCTGATCTTGAAACCTTGCTCCTCAATCGACTGACCACCAACAATGGAAACGACTTTAATGCCTAGATAGGTTGCAAACTTCACCGTCTCTTCCTCAATCTGTTGAGCAAGCTCACGAGTAGGTGCCATGACAACAGCATAAGGACCCTCGGCCTCATTGTCCTCGCTTATAGGCGGCAGGCGAGTAATGTATGACAGCATAGGAAGCACAAAAGCGGCAGTCTTGCCCGAACCTGTCTCTGCAATACCAATGACATCACGCTGCTGGAGACCAAGTGGAATGGCAGCCATCTGGATCGGTGACGGTTTCTTGTACCCAACCTTCTCAATAGCACGAAGCAGCTCAGTCCCAAGCTTGCTCTCAGGCCAGTTGCGCATCGGCCGGGGTATGCGAGACCCCTTGTAGGAGATATTGAAGTCCTCCCGGAAAATACGCCAATCCCGCTCCGTCATCTCCTCGATGCCCTTCTCAGACCAGTGCCTGTCCACCCGCATGTCGAAGGCATCATACATCTCAGCGGCGGCAGCCTTCTTCTTATCAGCCACATCATCCTCAGGCCGGTCCTCCACGCCGAACTTGCGGCGCTGCTCGGCACGGGTCTCCTTCTCAAACACGGCGGCCGCCTTCTTCTGCTCGCGCCGGTCAATGCCGGCGAGGAAGCCGCGGCCGTAGAGCAGGCGGGCCTCGTGCGGCGCCTGGTAGAGCATGTTCATGTCGCGGCTGGTGTCCTCGGTGTTCTCCCAGTCGAAGGAGAAGCGGAACTTCTCCGAGGGCTTGATGACCCGCTTCTTGGGCTTCTTGGACCCCAGGTACTGCTCCTTGATGGCCTCCAGCTCCTTCTCCCGCTCCCTCTCCGCCATCTTCTCCAGCCGGTCCTTCTCCCGGTCCTTGTCCCGCTCCCCGCGCTCCCTGTCCCGGTGCTCCCTGTCCCGGTCGCGGTCACGGTCCCGGTCCCGGCGGGAAGGCTCGTCGCGGTCGCGGTCGCGGTCGCGATCCCGATCTCGGTCCCGGCGGGAGTCGTCGTCGCGGCGGCGGTCCCGGTCCCGGTCCCTGTCCCTGTCCCCCCTGTCGCCCCTGTCCCGGTCGGAGGGGTCGCGGTGGGACGAGGAGGAGTCTCGGGGGGCGCCGGACGGGGGAGGCGGCGGAGGGGGCCGCGGGAGCGACTGGAGGATGTCGAGCGCGGAGCGGCGCTGGTCGGCGACGGCCGCCTGGCGGCGCTCGAGCGCGAGGCGCTGGCGCTCCTCCTTGGAGAGGAACACCGGCTTCGCCTCCATGGCGTCGAAGGAGCGCTTCATGGCGGCGGCGGCGGCGCGGCAGAGCGAGGAGATGCCGTGCCGATGCGTGCAGGCTGGGGGAGGGTTTGCCCACAGGTAGGGAAAAAAAGATCAGGTTGCATACGAGACTGACTGTTCCTCCAAAGAGAAAACCGACCTAGTGGAGCTTGGGCCGTAAGAGGAATTCGGGCCGGGCCGCATTAGATCGGAATCAGCCTGGAGCGTGGTGCTATTGGGCCAGCCCAATAACTAGGTACTTTGCCATTTTTTTTCTCTATATCCGAAAGAGGCTTCGGATTTATTGATCAAACTGGTGGTACATACGCCTGAAAATAGATCAAAGTCCTGCGGGTTATGTTCTTCGTCCTGAACCGGTCGATGGCGCGCCGCTGATGATGTCTCTCCCTCGCCGAAGCCACCCAGTCGTTGTTGAGTGTGAGAAGGAAGTAGTTTTTATTTCTATTTTGTTGTGTTTTTATATTCTATTTTTATTTTAGTGCTGAGTACATGAAGATCTTTTCTAATATACACGATCATTTTATTATTGAAGTCGTGAGCATTTTTTATTTTTAAATACATGCATATTTGTTCTAGAATGTATTGTCATATTACTCTTCAAGATACACAAAAAACTATTGATAGTAATGAACATCTTTTTTCAATGAACATGTCCACATATACTAGTCCCAACAAATAGTTTTACATATTGCACAAATTTGGTGTGTGATTTATTCGTGAACATTTTTAATACATGACCAATGGAAACAAATAATAGTTCACATTAAATTTATTTTCCTCCTGGCCAGTTCTGCGCCCACAGCCACACTTCAAAGGGTGACAAGCCAAGCATGGATCTTCATTTTTTAGGAGCATTCACACTCCATAGTTTCAGCCAGCATTTATGGTTTTTAAGGTTAGATGAATATCCACCCTTGGTGTCCGTACTGATTATGAAATATTCATACCCTACTTAGCAGAGAAAATTCCATTTGCATTCCAGTTCCATGCCAAGAAATCCCGACCCTCCCATTTGCCCACATTAGTCTGCAAAATGTTATTTGTGCCAGGTTCGTAAAAGATCTCCTTACCAAGTAGCATTCGGTTCCTTTGAGTATGGCAACAGTAATACGAGACTTTTATTCTTGGCCTATGAAAATGATTTTCAATATTTTTATTTAATTTGGTCTTGAATATATTTTTGTTTTAAAAAATGTAGTTAAATGTTTATTTTTTGAAAATGTATGTGTTAATGGGCCACTAACCCACTTAAGTCACTCTTAAGGAGAGGCAGGCTTCCTCCTGCCTAGGATTTTAGACGTCCTTTTCACATCTGTAATCTACAACTATTAAATTTCGAATTAAAATATGTCTACTACTCATGATAGAGGCATATTAAATTTATGACTAAAATATGCCTATTGTTGCAGGCACGCCGCCTACTCAACACCCGCTCATGTCCAACAAGCCCTAGAACTGGCTCATAGGCTCCACCGCCACCATCCGATAAGCATATGATGTCACACAAGCCGAATGCTATCCACTCGCGCCCACACCAGATAAGACCGAGAAGTAGCTGGTCAGGTTCATTGTGTACCACAATGTCATCTACTACATTGGCGGTGGACAATCAGTCGCCGCTCCCACACCCTTTTGTGGGTCACAAGGCCACCTTTTGACATGAACTTATTAAGATCGCAGGGAAGCAATGCTTTAGAAAAAAGAAAAGGATTGAAAGAACACGAAGAGACTGGCTAGACCTATAATGAGAAATGGTGTACTCCAAAATTCAAATCCTGGCACCTAACTATTAAATTTGGAATATGAAGAGGCTGGCTAGGCACAGTATGTGTTAATGGGCCAATAACCCGCTTAACTCACTCTCAAGGAGAGGCGGGCCTTCCTCCCACCTAGGGTTTTAGATGTCCTTTTCACATGTATAATCTATAACTATTAAATTTGGATTAAAATATGCCTAATGCGCATGATAGAGGCATATTAAATTTATAACTAAAATATGCCTATTATTGCACGCACACGACTACTCTACACTGGGTCATGCCCAACAAGGCCTAGAACTGGCTCACGAGCTCCACCGCCACCATCCAATGAGCCTATGATGTCACACAAGCCAAGTAAGACCGAGATGTAGCTGGTCGACTCCATTGTGTACACGACATTGTCTACTACGTTGGTGGTGGACAATCGGCCACCACTCCCATCCCCTTTGCCAACTTCGAGGCCACCTTTGACATGAACTTGTTAAGATCGCCAGGAAGCAATGCTTTAGAAAATGAAGAGCATTGAGAGAATATGAAGAAGCTGGCTAGACTTATAACGAGAGATGGTGTACTCCACAATTCAAACCCTAGCACCATCTTTGCAAAACTCGGGAATGGCGCCTTTCTCTCCAAATCATGGTTCCATCTTGGTAAAACTTCAAAAAAGAACGTTGGGTTTCTATTTGTATGATAAACAAGTCCAGGAAAGGCAATATGACATGCATGGGTCCATGCAAGTGCGGCAAGTGTGCGCACGCGAGGGAGGGACTCGTGCAAGAGAGGTGATATTAATTGTTGGGATATGAAAGTGCATTATATCGACTGGAGGGGGGTGAATAGACGATTTTTATGAAAGTCTTCAAAACGTGGAAGTTATGAAGACGAACGATAGAAATAAACCTATTACCATGCAGCGGAAGGTAGACTACACTAGGCAAACCATAATCAAGTATTCAATGAAGTGAAAGCACAATGACTAATAGCAACAATGTAGTAAGGATCAGGTAGGAAGATATTATGAAGCCAAACAGAACACGCAGTCACTCAGTGAAGATAAAAGATAGTGCAATCATACAATGACTTCACAAGGACCAACAGTAAGTAAAGGGAAGGAAAGGATGAAACCAGTGACACATTGAAGACAATGATTTGTTGGACCAGTTTCAGTTGTTGTGACAACTGTACGTCTGGTTAGGGCAGCTAGGTATTTAAACTTGAGGACACACAGTCTCGGACACCCAGTCCTGAACACGCAGCTCAGGACACCCAGTCCTCACCGTATTCCCCTTGAGCTAAGGTCACACAGACCTCGTCCAATCACTCTGGTAAGTCTTCAAGGTAGACTCCCAAACCTTCACAAACTTCGTTCACCGGCGATCCACTCTCAGAACGCGACGCCTAACCGGCTGGAGGATTCACAGTCCTCAAGTGTAATAAGTCTTCAAATCACACAGACAAGAACACTTAAGTGATGCCTAATTCTCTTTGGCTCTGGATGGTTAGGGCTTTATCCTCGCAAGGAATTCTATCTCAAAGGCTTCGAGGTGGGTTGCTCTCAAACGACAAAAGCCGTATACTAACTCTGAGCAGCCAACCATTTATGGTTGTAGGGGGTGGGCTATTTATAGCCACTAGGCAACCCGACCTGATTTGTCCGAAATGACCCTGGATCACTAAGGAACTGACACATCTTCCAACGGTCAGATTTCAAACTCACACGACAACTTTACTTGGGCTACAAGCAAAGCTGACTTGTCCGACTCTGGACAAGATTCGCTCTCATAGTCTTCACTCGAAGACATAGGTTTTGGTTAAGCATCACTTCAGTCATTCTGACTGGTTCTCTTGAACCCCACTTAATAGTACGGTGGTTCCTATGACTCAACAAAGAAGAAAAAGAATTACGAAAGATCTAAGTCTTTGAGCTCCATAGGGGATTTCATCTTTGGACCAGAAGCAAGCAAGAGGTGGAATACCACAAAGAGAAAGTGTACCCCATAAAAAAGTAGTTCTTGTGATTGGAATGTATTTTCTTAAACCGCCCATAAGAACCATATTTTGACTTTTATCTGGTGCCCATCCTCCCCACGTTTCCCCTCCAGCTCCTTCATGACCTCCTTGTCTTTATCGAGAGTGAGAGGAGCAGCTTCAGTACGACGGGGATTCGGTAGCGCTACCTTGCCTTCATGCGATGTCTTCTCTTGTCATAGTCCTTAATGTGAATATCTTCATATACCACCTTTGACATCAATGTCTTAATACATTTTTAGGGGTCATCTCTGGTAGGAAAACCGAATCAATGAGGGACTTCTACCTGTGTTATCCTGCAATTCTCACAAACACATTAGTCCCTCAACTAGGTTTGTCGTCAATACTCCAAAACCAACTAGGGGTGGCACTAGATGCACTTACAGGATATTTACTACCTAATGCCAAGTGATTCTAGCGCGCTAATGGGGCAAATTTGAAACAGGAAAGCCACCCCCCTTGTGCCCTGATCTTACCAAAATGTCCCTCCGGACTAATAATCCGGCGGGAAAGGTGGGTACTAGAGAATTGGGATATTTCTAGAAGGAACTTCCACAAAGCATGCCCTCTCCATTTGACATTATTACTCATATCAGTCTAGTCTTAAATCAAACTTTATGAACTTTGACCAAATTTATCAAAAATGTATCAACACTCGCAACACCAAATCAATATCTTACACCCATGATGGAGGATATTTGCACAATATATTTATATGGTGACTTAACAAAGAGAACAACAACAGTTTACAAAGAAAAAAAGCAGTTTCACAGTGCTAGTTGGTTAGAGCTACCAACCCTAGGTACCAAAGACACCGTGACTGGAAGCACGTCTGTGAATCCATCTCCCCTACGCTCATCTTTGGCTCTTGGGTGTTCTCCTTATTGACGTCGAATAGATGAGAACCCTCGATTTCCATGGGTCTTTTTTATTTCTTTTTCTTCTCCTTCTAAAATCAAAATGTATAGTATTCCTTTGCATTGGCGGGGTTTCCATCTGGTTTCTTTCTCATGGTCTTCATTCTATTTTATTTACTTCTAATGGAGCAGTTGGTAGTCTCCGTTTCGGGGTTTTTCGTCCCATCCCACTTTCACTGGAGTTTTTTCGTAGATTCTTTTCATCCCCTCCCCACTTCAACGGTTTATTTTCGCGTCACCCTCTCACACAATGAAAGAAATCTGAACATATCAGAATTTTCCATGCTGGCGCAAATTATTTAGTAATGTACAATCAACCACGATCAATCTCTAAAGATCAAATCTAATTTAATTAACATTACCTTAAATCGCTCAATCACATCAATTAGAAAACAAATAAATGATTTTAAGAAAAATCGCTCAATCACATTAACTAGGAAACAAATAACCGATTTTAAGAAAATTAATGTGTAAATCATAACAAATAAATCTCATCAGGAACGAGGCTATCGGGTGAGACCCATTCCGATGGACGACATGTGGCACTCCGGAGATGTAAATTTGCACCGCGAGGTGTTGTAATTTACATCTCGTGGAGGCGGAAATGTATTTATTTATTTTTGCATATAGACCGTCTGTTGGAGAGATATTTTTTGCCTCAGAAGATTCAAAAGTTGGTTATTTTTACATATGGACCGTCTATTGAAGATGCTATTAGTCCTGAAAATATTACACTGAAAAAATATTATTTTGTGTATAGTCGAACACTTAAAAAACTGATTGAGAGAATTTGAGAGGATGGAGAAGATGAGGGCACAATAGGGAAATGGATGGAGAGAGAGAGAGAAAGAAGAGTGTTGGAGATGAGAGACAGAGTGACAAAGAGGGTCTTTACATCAAAAAAGGTCGACAATGATGCATAAACATAATTAATATGAGGGTAAAATATATATTATACACAACTAATGTTGAACTATTGTTATATACAAAGAGCCCGTAGCAACGCACGGGCATTCTACTAGTATTTACATGATGATGAGTTTTATCAGATCAACTCGCCAGGACTAAGCCATAAACCGTGACACTAATGCTAAGTTGGACACAAACAAGGTTTCTCTATTTCCTTCTCAACGAATGATATTGTTACTTAGACGTCAATCCAACACATGGATGCACGAGACAATCTACATTCTACTCACATTGTTGTTGTCGTCGTCATGGCCTCATGGGCAAATCAAGACACAGCAGTGAAGATATAGCTAGGGGTGACACTGACAGGTTGAAAGACAAACCAACACGACCCATCGGCTCATGGGCTTGATGGCAGCATGTTGTTCTAAGAAACTTCCACAGAACATACATAGTATTAAATCACGGTGGCAAATAGAAAAAATCAAGAGTACTTCAATAACGTACCCCCTTCGACAAATAATACTCCCTTCATTCGGAATTACTTGTCTTAAAAATGGATGTATCTAGATGTATTTTAGTTCTAAATACATCCATTTCTGAGACAAGTAATTCCGAACGGAGGGAGTATATCAGTGTAGTGCGAAAAAACGTCTTAAATTATGGGACGAGAAAGTAAATGATAAGGAGTACCATATATTTTTACAGGAGGCAAACTTTTTTTTGTTAGTGCAAGATATTCCGCATGCATGCAAATGCTATATACCACACGTGCTCACACGCTAGGCTCTAGCAATAGTGTCGTTTACATCCGGCGGCTGCTAGGCGTAAGCCGGCTGATCTTAGAAAAGATCAGCCCCTGCGCAGCCGTCTGATTTAGACGTAGGTGGCCGTTAGATCGTAGGCTCCCAACAACGCTTCTTCCTCTTCTTCCTTCGTATTCTTCTCTCGCAGTGCTCAGTTGTTGGAAGCGGCAGCCCCCTCCTCAACACGCAATGAAGTGCTGCTGTTTGCCGGAGTCTCGTCTGGTCACAGCAACCCCGCCATCGGTCACAGACGCAACACTGGCCGGCTGGCCGCCCGGCGATGCTCCAACGCAGCACCGGAGCCTCGATAAATACTTCATCGCAGCACCGGCGAACCCGAGGATGCTTCGTCGCAGCTCCGGTGCCTCGGCAATGTTTCATCGCAGCACCGGCGCCTTGACAATGCTTCATCGCAGCACCGGTGAACCCGACGACGCTTCGTCGCAGCTCCGGCGCCTCAGATATGTTTCATCGCAGCACCGGCGAACCCGGCGATGCTTCGTCGCAGCTCCGGCGCCTCGGCAATACTTCATCGCAGCACCGACGAACCCGACGATGCTTTGTCGCTGCTCCGGCGCCTCGGCAATGCTTCATCGCAGCATCAGCAAACCCGACGATGCTTCGTCGCTGCACCGGCTCCTCGACAACACGCGGCGGCGACGGCGGCGGATGCTGCTACGCAGCACACGGCGACAACGACGGATCCAGCGACAGCACGCGGCGGCGACGGCGGCGGATGCTGCTACGCAGCACGCGGCGACAACGACGGATCCAGCGACAGCACGCGGCGGCGCATGCTGCGATGCAGCGGCGGCGATAGCGGATGCAACGACAGCGCGCGGTAACGATGGCGGATGTAGCAACAACACGCGGCGGCGATGGCTGCAACAGCAGCAACAACACGATGCAGCGACGGCAAAAGCTTGCTACGATGCAGCGAGGACGATGGATGCAACGGCAGCACGCGGCGCTGGCGATGGCGCGGTTCCAACGGCGGATGCTGCGTTGGAGCATCGTGCGTGGCACTACTGGTGGGTGCGGATGGGAAGCAGCCATCGCTGCCATGCACCTAGAGAAAGAGCAGAGCAGTTTGAGAAGACGAGCGGCTCACATGCTCGCATCGAAGGATAAGGTTGAGGCGGCTTGGGTGGGTCCATGGGACAGAGAAGCGTGTGTACCGCATGATGAGCTCAATCGGATGGCTTGGGACGCGACTTACGCAACGCAAAGATCAGTCGGTTTACATAAAGAGTTTTCCTTTACATCCTCAACACGCCACTGTTACCGTGTGTTGTGGTTGATCTGGACTATCGAACCGACGGTTTTATCTTGTCATTCGTCCGAGAGCGTCTCTGCGTCCCTGCGGTCAGACTCCGTGACAGCCTCTAAACTGTTGCACGCCCTTGGCGCAGTCACGCTCAAACTTCACCTCCACCGCCTCACCTCGTGTCGTCCCGCCGGGAACAAACGGAACCAATCAGGCACTATTTGATAGCAAAGTATTTTCTAAATATTTTAAGAATATTACAGTTTTTGAGATTACCACGGTTTTATTTATAATAAGCTGTTTGGTTGCCCCTAACAATTATGCTTTTAATATTGTAGTATTGGGCAAACTGCAGTTTTTTCTCTGCACCCAAACCTCTTTTTTAAAAACAGAGCTGCTGAGTGCTTAAACATAACAGCTAAACAACAAAATTTACAGCGTTATGGGCAACAACCAAACAGGTCCTATGTATTCTGAATACTGCAAAATACTCTGTTTTGATAAAACTATGGTATCTCACACCTATAAGCAAAATTACTGTAGTTTTTGATACTTTGATTTATATAATACTTTGCTATCAAACACAGCCTCAACCAGCTCTACTCCACGTCTTCACGTACAGTAGGAGGCAGGAACGAGTTGTGGCTTGTTCCATCAACTCCATGCTTGAACCCAAAGCACACGTCTCCCTCGCATCAGCTGGACCGGACGCAGCTCGTGAACCTGCTCGACCCTTCGCAATCAAAGACCTCGGTACCGAAACGGTGACAACGGCACGTCGGTGGCTCGTTACGCCGATAGCATTGCTTTGACGCCTCGAAGTAAAATTTTGTTTTATTTGATGATTGCGGCATGGCATGTCTTCTTTCTTGTAGTCGTCAGTCGTCGTTAACCTAGTTGTAAACTTTTAGGGCACATCTAGATGTGCAATACCACATCTAAGTGAGTGAATCAAGTGTAAAGAAGAAGAAAATAAGAAGAAAAATAATACCCACACGAATCTCGACGTAAGATCAATGACACAGGACTTAGATGTGCAATACTTATGGCGCACACACACATAGATGTGCTTTGGCAAAACTGATTTTTATTACCTCTGGTGTTGTTTGTACTGCGATAGTCGAAGATGAATAGATTGGAAGTTTCTTAGACAAAGAGTTGTTTTGTAATTTCGGTGTTTTTCTACATATTATTGCTCAAAGAAAAAAAAAACAGGCACACGACGTTTCACCCTCTTATGCGTGGGCCCGCCCTCGATCGACAGGGACGGTACGAGTGGTGACACATCCAGCCTCCGATCCGACGCCAACGAGCTGGCTGGCTGTACGCCAACGAAACACCATCCGATGATTGCGGTGGCAAACAAGGCACGCGCTCGATGGATCCAAGGGGAGAAGAGGCTCCTCTTGCCCGGTGCCCAGCCCGCAGCAGTGCCACCGGAAAAGAAGATACGATGCACTGCAGAGTTGCATGCCAACATGGTAGGGCTGGTGCAGGCCGGTCCGGTCCACCGCAACCAACAGATTGTTCGGTGAGCAGAGCCGCGTCCATGATGATGATCCTGGACAGCTAAACCCAATCATGCAACGCAGGTCCGTTGCTTTCAGCGTCCATCCCATGGATCTCATCATCAAAAGGTGAAAAAGGAAGCTCTAGTTAGTAGACTAGACAGTACCCAAACCCAGAATCAAAGGAGAAAAGTGTAAGGGAAGCCGGAGCCACATCCACAGGCCACAGCAATGCTCCTTCCTCATCACACAATCATGCCAAGCACCACCCAAAACCAGCCTCACATTTCACATAAAACTATTGGGATTTATACAGCGGAAAAGCCCACTGAGGCCAGCCAAAATTTTAAAAAAATGTCCTCTCTTTTCTTTTTTTGTGTTCATTCATTCATCCTATAGAGCTGGCGCTGGCCTGTTCCACGTTAATTAATTCATGGACCCCGGAAGCTCTCTCGCAAAGCCATGATTTCTGCCACGAAACACACCTCATGGGGGGGTGGGCGGCTCACCAACCGTCTCGCCCTCCAAAGAAACCTTACAAGGCAGGGTTGCGGCATGATCCGCCGTCCGAATTCCGATGGCGATATGCCGAACCCAACCTACCCAAGGGGGAGCTCCTTCTCCTCCTGAGATGACAGAGCCCAGCTTCTCAACTTCTCGCCTGACTATGCTAGCTAGCTAGTCGGCAAACTTCCCTCTTCACTCGCTGTTGTTGCTGTCGGTGGTGTGCAAACTTTCTTTTTCTGATTGTTGGTATCTCCATCTTGACGCGTTGTCGCTGACAAACACGATCGCGGGCCTCGGCGCTTATCTGTAAGCAACAACAATCAATCAGGCCAGAATGTGGTCGCGTTAGGCGGGAAAGTTTGGTGAAAATTTAAGCATTGTATACAAAGAGAATGTGGAGTGCATAGCTTCCTTTCGGAAAGTGTTGGTATACTGTCTATCCATTGAGCATGGAATTAATGAACTTGTGAAAGTTGCACTAAACTAATCCTCTTATGGTCTAAACAAAGAAACAATGATTGTACCATACTCCATGTGCAATACAATATTTAGCAGACAATAAGCAAAAGTGCGCGCTTCTTTACCTTTATTAATCCGTGTAAGGATGCAGATAGTGGGGCGAGATTTCTCCAGAGTTGTTCCTTGCACGCTGCTCGATCCTTCTGAGGTCCCGGAGATGCTGCAAGATCTCCTGAAGAAGAACAAAACCCTTGCCTCCTCTGTTCAAGGACCTCACGCACTGCTTTATGAACTCCTTGTCGGCCTCGAGAGCTTGCAAGCGCTCATGGACTTGATCGATCTCACTGGCAATCGCCAGCTTATCTTGCTCCTTGGCAAGTTCCAGCATGACTTCTGCTGAAGGATCTGCGACGGTAACTTGCTTTGTTAGGAGGCCACTCCCATTTCTCATGGTAGTATCATCAAACAAAGGGAGGAGCTTCTTTCCTCCATTGCTTACGCCTTTTCTACTATCATGAAGTTTGAAGGTGACGTCCTCATCAGAGAAACCATTTGAGGCACCGTTTGAATGGTTATCTTCTGTGAAATGCTTGTCCATCTTCAAGTTATCAGATTCTTCATCTTCGAGGTCGAAAAGCCTCTCCTCTAGCACTTTCAGCTGATCCAATATGGAGAGCCTCTCTTCCTCACAGTCAGCTAGCGAGCCATCAAGTGTAACAATATGACTAGCAGTTTCATGTAAAACAACATCAGTGGGACTACTGCCATTGCTTCCATTCAGACCATGGGCAGACTCATCGCCCTCATAGAAACTTTGGGAAAGGTCATCACTGTCCTCAGCACTTGATGAAGCTGAGGATGATCCATTCTGGTCATCGGCCTTGTGCCTGGACATTTTCCTCCTCTCCTTCGCCTCATAGAGATGAATCTTGTGGCGATACAGTTCGAGCTCCCTCTCCATATCTTGCCTCTCCTTATCTCTCTTTACAACTAGATCATTCAGCCTCTGCAGTGCTTCTTGATCATACTCCGACTGCTCTTCCATAAGTCGCTGGTACTGCATCGCCTCCATCTGCATTGCAGCTTTCTGTTCTTGCAAGCGATTTATCATTGCCATGGTCTCATCAGCAGCTATAGCTGCTGCACTCCTCTCATTTTCAAGCTCTGCATATAGCGTACTCAATGACTTGTGGGCAGCTCCCAAAGCAGACTTGAGTTGATCAACACTCACCAGTTCAACGCTTCCCAGATCAGTGAACATATTAGCCACACTTGAATCAACAGACCTCGTATCAGCAGTCACTGCTTTAGGGTCTGGTAATTCCTGTAAATAACTGATATCTTCAATATCAGTTGGTGTATCAGAAACTCTCTTATCTTCAACATCACTGCAGTCAGAAGATGATTTGTCTGAACTTATTGAATGCCCATCAGAAAGTTGGTGCAAGCTTGGTAGAAGATCCTCAGTTGGATCAACCTCAATATCATCTGTTCAAAATAATAAGAATTGTTTCAAAAATTGCCAATCATATTAAACAAGTCAACCAAAATGCAGTAAACAGGTAGAAACAAACTCTTATAGTCTTAATATTTTACCTTCGCCTGCTGCCATAAAAGTGGATAAATGGTTCAGCTGAGGCTGTTCAACATGGTTTTCAATGTTCTCACTTGAAATCTCAGTAATTTGTTCCCAAGAATCAAGTGCCGCGGAGTCCAATTCTTGTTTCAACTCGGCCAGTGATATTTTCTCCTCTTCACATTCTTCATCGACATGCTCCCTGGGATGTATCATTACCGAATCCAATTCCTGACTCAGCTCAGCTTGTTGAACCTGGTTCTCCTCAGTGTTCTCGTTCGAAACCTCTGCGTCATGTGGCCCACCTTCCATTGGCATAGCGTCACACTCATCCTTTATGCCAGCTTGTTGAACCAGCACCTCTTCAGTATTTCCATCAGATTTGTCAACAACTAATCCATGCTCCATGGTATCAGATGGCATGGAAAACAATTCATGTTCCACAGTGCCCTGTTCAACTTGCTCATCCTCTGATGATGACATCTCTTTCAATCCATTATTCATCTGAGGAGCTGCGTGTAAAATTTAAAATCAATATGTTTTTCTCTTATTAATGTTAAATAAGCAAAACTATCAGCACTTAAAATTGTTGACAACTAAAAGGACCTTAGTTGACAAGAATCGCTTCTATTTAGTTAAGAGGTCCATTTCATGCTATCAAGGACGCTTCCGTTTTTTCTTTAGTTCCATCAAAGGATCATCAATACAGATGCTAAAATCTAGCATATCTCATGGAATGGATCAGCTAGAAGCCTAAAATAAGAAGTCTAGATAGGAACACTTAAAGACCATCTCCAGAATAGTCACACAATAATTTGCAAGAAATAATACTGTCTACTCTACTTCAGTAAAATGACTTACATAACAAACAGATATACGGTAAATAAACGTGCAGTGGAGCAATTGAAAAGATAGGTAATTACTATAGCGAGATCATGTATAAATTGGATATAAAGAACTTATAAGGTTATTCTTCCAGTTATTCTTGCAATTAGCAAGAGCATGTGTATAAGAGGTCCATTTCATGCTATCAAGGACACTTCCAGTTATTCTTTAGTTCATTAAAGGTTCATCAATACAGATGCTAAAAATCTAGCATATCACATGGGATGGATCAGCTAAAATAAGAAATCTAGGTAGGAAGATCATCTCCAGTATAGTCACAAAACAATTTGCAAGAAACAATACTGTCTATTCTACTTTACTAAAATGACTTACATAACAAGTCTAGGTAAGAACACTCAAAGATCATATCTAGAATAGTCAGGAAACAATTGGCAAGAAATAGTACTGTCTATTCTACTCCACTGAAACCACTGGCATAACAAACAGATATGCACTGCACATGGCTGGCACAGTAATAAATGTGCAATTGAAAAGATATGTCATTACTATAGCAAGAGCATGGATAAATTCATAAATTTATAATGAAAAATAATTACTTACAGTGCTGAGCATCAGAGGCCACCAAAAATTTCTCCTCGGTGGCATTAACCTTCCTCTCCGGCACCACATAGTCCTGCTCCACGGCCACATGATCAACTGCTCCCTCCCCTTCACCACTGGGGTGAGATGACAGCTCAGGCACACCGACGGCCAAGGAGTCGATGGATTCAAGCGGCACCAGTCGCTCAACGCTGCCGGCAATGCCAGCGCGGTGAGCTGAAATGACACCGATGGAATCATCCTCCACCAATGGCTTCTCGTCGAAGAGCTCGATCACAGGGCCGTCCTCGGACACGAAGACCACGTCTCCGTGGCCGTCCTGGTCGCAGCCGCGGCCCGGGTCGTGAGCCGCGGCCGACGGCGTGGGGAGCAGGAAGGGCGGCGAGTAGAAGCCGCTCTCGAGCGCGACGCCGCAGCAGGCGCAGGCGAGGTCCCGCTCGACGAGCTCGCTCCGCCTCATCCACGACAGCAGCGCCTTCCCGGACGGCGCCGCCGCGCCGCAGTCCTCGCACATGTCGGCGGCGTCGGCGAGGCGGCGGTGCGCGCGGCAGTAGCCGAGGCGCGACACCTCGGCGGCGTGCCCGTCGCAGAGCACGCGGCGCAGGGGCTCGGCGCCGGGGCGAGACGCGTCGAAGAGGCTGTCGACGGCGAGGCGGGAGCAGAGCGCGCAGGGCGGCGGCAGGCCGAAGAAGGCGGCGAAGCGGGCGATGAGGTAGGAGAAGACGCCGTTGGCGAGGAGCAGCGCGATGAGGATCCACTCGAGGAGCGCGCGGGCGAGCAGCCGCGCGGCCCGGCCGCTCCTCCCGCACACGCCCGACGCCACGGCCGGCTCCGAGGCCATCGAATCTCCCCGCGGCTCTGTCTCCCGGCGACCGGAGGGAATGCAACCGATCGATAGACGGACACGCCGGCCCCGCCGCCAGAACTCGCCGTGGAACCGAAGAAAGCACAACAAAAATTCCTCTTTGACTGGAAAAAGTATCGGGAAACAGGGCAATGCGATTTCTGGTGGAACGACCGACCGACCAACCAACCGAACCACTCTCACGAAGAAGACGAAGAGGAATGAGGAGCCGGTTTCATGGAGGAAAAGAACAAGAACGGAAAAGAACAAAAGAGAACAACTCCCCAGCAGATTGCGGCGGGAACGGGAATCCGGGCGGGGCGGCGAGCGAGGGTGGCCAAGAACGAACGCCGGGGCGGAATCTGTCGACACGGAGGATGGCGACAGGATCGCGAGCGCCGGTTCTCAGAGGAAGAGGGAGGAGGGGTCTAGGAGGGGGGCGGAGGGAGGAGGGAGGAGGAGTTTGGTGGAGAGGACGGACGGGCCGGAGGCGGAGGAGACGAGCGGAATATCGAGGGGGAGACGAATAAAAAGGAAGGAGGAGAGGTGCTCGGCTGGGGTCAGTGGCGATGCTGGTAAATCCTCGCCATTAAGGCGTATAATGCCCGTAATTAATCAGTATAGCAAATGATCGGTGGTGAACGTTGGGGGCGACGACGCGCAGCGCTGCGCGAGCTCGTCTCCCCCTCTCCCGGTAGCGATGGCGGTGTCATCACTCCCTCTCTGGCCGCGTCGCGGGTTCGTGTGGCAGATGGATAGATCTCCGTGCAGATTTTCCGCTCTTGTTTGTAGAACGTGGCAGTGGTGGTAGATTCTGGCGGCTTTTCTCCGGAGGCGTCGCGGTCGGACGGCGAGACGGATGCCGCTGCTGGCCGTCAGTCGCGTCGGGCGCACGGCTGGCTCGTCTTCGTTTCAGACTCGCGACGGACGGCACCGGGAGGAGAATGGCACGGCGGGTTGGACCTGCTAGCACGGAGTAGTAGTTTATCTGTGAATCTATCCCGTGGCCGAAGACGACCGGATCAGAGACATGTACTGCGACGATCTGGAGGGGGAAGAACGTGGTGGCACCTCTGGGATTCTTCTTGGCGTCTTTGACCTGCACTGGGTACTGCTACTAGTACTTCCTTCGTCTAGGTGTGTAAGTCATCTTACGAAAACCAAATAATCCCAAAATACTTAGGCGCGGTGCATTAAATTCTACCTCGTCTCTTGTTTCTTGACATATCGACCAATAAGAGAAGTAAGTTGTGCATGCTTTTAGTGACTTGAGACTACCAAACATGACATGCAGTGGTTAGTTCATTGCATGCAATGTTATTAATTAGCAAATGAACATTAAGTTTTCTCGTTTTCCCCTCCTCCTTGGTCACGGTGTACAACCTAAAATGACTTACTCACCTAGACGGAGGGAGTACTAGTTTTTAAGCCAGCTCAAGCTCAAAGTGAAAAAAGAAATCTTCCATTTTGCTTTTCTTTTTCTTGTCCTGGATGCCAACGCCACTTGTTGGGGTGTGGACAGGTGAGGGTCGCCCCATCACCTGCTCTGGTACTGGGACGATTTAACATTTGAGAAAACTCCGACCGTATGTATGCGTATGTCTGCTCAAACCTTGACGTCCTCTTTGATTCGTAGGATTCTCAAACCTCTGGAATAGAAAAAAAGAAACGCAAGAATAGAGTGTCATGTCCTCTTGTATCGGGTAGGAATTCGAAACTATAGGGATTTTGATGCAAGAGTGTTTGATATCACAGAAACACAAAAGAATTCTATCAAGAAGTTTGAATGGATGAAAAAAAAAAATCCTTCGAGCATGTAGTATGAATGAATCCTACGAATTATATCAAGAAGTTTGAGGGTTTCAGTCCTGCGAATCAAACGACTACCGTAGAAACAAAATCATAACGGTCCAAATCCTCCAGAAATTATATGAAATTCCTTTGAACCAAAGGAGCCCTAATAGTGGACCTACATCTTGTTCGGAACACTGGGAATTTTTAGACAAGCCATTTGATTTTTATAGATTATTAGAAGCAAAATGCTACATCCGATCAAAGAGAAAAAACACAAAAGGTTATACCTCATACTAACACCAAAGGTCTTGAATACCTACATGAGTCGCCCGCCAAAAGAGGTGAAGAACTTGAACCGTTGACGCATTGTGGTTACCACCTGCTTGCACGGCAGGTCATCAAAACCATGCTTCATTGCCAAAAATGTGAGAGAGAAGACAATGGCGATTACCTTAGGACAAAGAAGGCAAAACCAAAACACCACTAGCTCCTTGACATCGGCTACAAAGGGTCAAAGGCCAGCCCAAGATGGGGACGAAGCCGATAGATGTTCATTCCAAATGACGTAGCCTCCACCGCCGATACTCCTATGCTATATACCAACCAAAGATTTAGCGCTCCCTGCCTCTTATCATCAAATACGTCGACAGGGATGGCGGGAAGTAGGTGAAACGATGACGAAGGACCTTGGTGGCTAAGATTTTGTCAATCGCAATAGTTGGTGCATGGAGCGCGGGAATTTACGTCGCGTGGAATTGATGCATTTATCGAGACAAGCGATTTGCCTATTTCGTCAAGTAAAAGAAAGAGCGGGGAATATTCAAAGCGTCCCTCCTCCCAATGCCCATAGAGCGCGGGAAAATATGTCACTTGGAATTAATGTGTCGTGTTATTTTTACCAAGACTAGCGGTTTGCTTATTTAATCGACTAAAACCAAGGAGCTGGAAATATCAAAGCACCC
>NC_041386.1:579988562-579991567 GCF_002162155.2 Triticum dicoccoides | reverse complement strand
GCATCTCAACATAAGAGTACATAAGGGTCTTTCGACACAAAAGATGGGAGAACAAATGATTAACAACGATATGGAGAAGGTTGTGATATACTGTCAAAAAATGTAACACTGATTGATGACTTACTTGATCAGTAGTCGTGTGCACATGCCTCCACCGCATGTTCTAGGTTGAAAGTGCATCTTAATACCATATCCTAGTTGTTTTCATGATTTATGGCAAAACCATTTGAGAGAATTAATGATCTCAATGAGTCTATTTCAGGGATTAAGGGCTATTTTTCATATGCAGGTGGCTAAGTGGAAGATCATTGGTGACTCCACGCACAACATTTCTAGTTGTTGTCCCCATCAACCTCTTAGTATGTACTTTCTAGGCTTTTAGTGCATCCAAAATTAACATTGAGTATACGACAACCATAATATGATAAGGGGCACAAACAAGTACTTTGGTTTGAACTCCAAGAACAGATCGTAATTAATCCAAAGTCTCCAAAATCCATTCCATATCCATTCCCTTTGTATGAGTTTCTCTAAGCCTTGGTATCGAAGATTTTCTTGGTAGCTACTTTGGGTTATTCATACTCACAGATCAAACCTTTCAAAAGTTCGGAACTGCAATTCATTATGTTCTGGAATTGTCGATCCTTTCCTCTTTGAAACGTTGTCTATTTACTATAGCATTTTCGAGCACAACATTTTTCATCGACACTTCCGGGTTGTCTTGATTTGCTTGTTTGTTGTTCACGGGATAAGTGCGGTACAACCGCTCTTTTTCATCCAGAACTTTTGAGTTGTGACTTAACTCTCTTATGCAAATTCTCGGCCGCAGAACTGTTTGGTTTGTTCTAGTACTACTAAACAGTTAATTTTACTAGTAATTCCGAGTCGTTTTCTATTTTTGGGGAAAATGAGCTACCTTTTTGTGTTAAGAACCACCGCTCATTCTTTCATCGGTACTTTCGAGGGATGTATTTCTCCTAGCATCTACAACCAGGCTTCCCACCCCACCCCCTATATGTCCGGGAGGACGACTCAGTCAAAAAATAGCCCAAATTTGTCCGGACTGACCGGCACCCCTCATATCCAGCCCAACTTTAGGGCGAACATGGCCGCGTCCGCCACGTTGGGCTGACCGCTGGGACCCACGTGAAAACACTCTGAAACCCTTCGGCCTGGCGGGCGTCTTCTTTTATTCTCGATGGTGCAGCCCAAGGGCCCTAGTCCGGCTAGTTAAGCCGGACGCCATCACCCAAACCCTACCCCCCGTCCACATTTCCCTCCCCTCCCATCCGCCGCTGCTACATTCCACTCGTCGTCCGCCGCTAGCCATGCCCCGACCCCGGGTCACGACCTACGCCATGCCCACGCCGTAGCGGGGGGCTCCAGCTCCTTGAGCATATTCAGGTTATGTGTGAAGCCTGGATCGCAGTCGGCCTACCTCCGGACTCGCTAGAGCCAGAGGAGGAGGAGGTGGTGGTTGTGAAGAAGGAGGAAGAGAAAAGGCAAGACGAGGCCATGGCGCGACGCGAAGTCAGAGAAGGAAGAGGCGGATCTAGCATCTCTGGCTGCGGGCTTCGCCATGTCCGAGGTGCCGGCGGAGTTTGAGGTGGCCCAAGCGGAGGAGGTGACCGAGCAGCAGACCATCCTCGACTCTATCAAGCCGGAGGCGGAGGTTGAGGCCAACTGCCACTTCCTCCGCCAGCAAGACGTGGAGTTCGACAAGATCTTCGCCGAGATTGACTCCACTGAGGAGTCAGAGGTGCGGCAAGCGGCCGTCCACCCAGAGGCAGGGCCGTCCAGCACTGCCTGCATGAAGGTCGCTGACGTGTCCGACGACGAGTAGTATGCTGGTGAGCCCGATGTCTTATTTTTTCTTATTTTTTGTAACTTAAAAATTACAGTTTCTAGCTTTGATTTGTCTGTTTTTCTTGATGTTGATGCTGGTGAGCCCGATGTCTTCCCTCACTTTCGAAGCACATCCGGTCCTCAATTTCAAAACTGACAAAGGTGACTTATTCTTTCTTATACGCGCCGACCATGCACCTTTTTTAATGTTCAATCTTGCCTGAGAGCGGAGCAGTGCATGTATACCATTCGTCTTGATTCTTGGAAAGCTATAATCTGGTACCTACGCAAACGACCTACGCAGACGTACGTAGAGACATGGTCGGCGCAACAAAAGATACGGACGTGTGGTCATCCGTGGGAACGGAGGCGCCTTACGTGCCCGAAAAGATCCTCACACGCGCGGTCGCTGAGTAACGGCGGCACGGCTTACGGCATCTTCAATAGGTTGTATATTAGTTTTGTTGGTAAAATATCTATGTCATCAACCAACAAGCTATCATACAACTACTCCAATGGGTTGTATCTAACTTATCCAATAGATGATAAGAAAATAAAAAAGATTGCCCTCTATTTCACCTTAGAACTTGTGCAAAGGTTATTGGTTAATCTACATACTATAACTTTTCTCTCTCTCCGCATTTATTACATGCCACATCATCACTATGTCCTAGATGACAAATTTACCAACATCTATCTTACAACTGTTGGAGATGCCCTTATTAGATAGACAGAGATGCTCTGGTGATTGACAAATGCAGCACGGTTTGTAGCTGTACCCCGACCTGCCAACTCATTTGAACCGTGTGATCATGATGCCCTATACTATATATCTGCTGCTGCTGGTACATCATTTTCAGGCTCATAGGTGTTGTCACCGATCTCGATTAGTTTGCAGTACAGCTACGTACGTATGTGACACTGTTCATGTAGACCACAAGGGAGGCTGAGGCATGGCATCGTCCATCGTGCATCGTAGATGAAGACGATGATATTCATGTAACCGAGCCATTCAAGCGCACATCCAATGGAAATGCACGTCATGCAACGAGCCAACGACGACAGATCAATGGCGGGGGACGGGAGTTTGGGTTCGTTGGATCAAGGCGGCTTATTCGGAGGAAAGCGGGGAAGTATACATAAATGAAGAAAGTATAAGA
>NC_041386.1:579986857-579988351 GCF_002162155.2 Triticum dicoccoides | reverse complement strand
TATGATACTCCCTTCGTTTCTAGATATAAACATTTTTAAAGATTTCAATACAAACTATATACGGATGTATATAGACATATTTTAAAGTGTGCATTCACTCATATTGCTTCGTATGTAGTCCCTCATTGGAATATCTAAAAGGACTTATATTTAAAAACAAAGCGAGTATTTTCTTAGTGTTGTTCTTATTGTCTTCAATAAGTCCAAGACGATATCCTCACAAGAAGTGGATTTTAAAAAATAGCACATTTGCTAGTCTTCGGTTTCAATTGATTTTTGTCATGCAACGACCGACTGAGGGTGAGCAGGCAACAAGCCAGAGGCGGGGCAGAGGTTGACATGTGAGGGTGCAAGGGTGCGAGGGTGGAGGGAGCTCGTCGGCCCTGATAAAGGGGGTGAAGGTTTAGAGGGATGGTCGGGGGCTCGGGGCCACAACGGCGAGGTGGAGGTAGTGGCTCGAACAGGGTGGGACAACGAGGCGACATGGTAGTAGCAACACCCATCATGGGTGGCAGTTTGGCTGGCGGTGGGCGACGGCGGTGGTTGATGGATGCGGGTGCAAATGTGCACGGGAGGAGGGAGGAGCAGGCTCGCCAGCCCTAAAGAAGGGGACAGTAACTTTAGAGGGACGGTTGAAGCCTCAACAACGAGTTGTGGAGGGCTCAGATAGAGCGGGCCGGCAAGGCAACACGGCGGAAACATCAACTACTATACCTCATTTTGAGCCAATAAAATTTATGCTTTGTCAGGAAAAAAAACATCAACCACGTGTTGTGGTTCAGTGGCCGGGTCGGGGAAGCGCAACATCGAAGGGCGCGACGGCAGGCTGACGAGGATGGACAGAAAAGCAAACTTTTTTCATGCGACTAACAACAAATAGTCGGTCAAAAATGAAAGGAAAATAGCCTCGATGGAGATTCTGCCGGTCTGGCTTGAACCCAATGGAAGGGGAGTGTGACGGAATGACTTTTGCTTTCGGCTGTAGTAGATTATAACCCTCTAAAAGCTTCCCTTCACTTTGCTCGCACGTACGTACGCACGCCCACTAAGAAATTCCTCAAGACATCAGGTCTCAGGGACGACGAGAGAAGAACCCCATTGCATTGTTTGTTCTAGGCTGCGGAAGGAATGATTCGACAGAGACTTTTTTCATTAAAATTATGCCTGAATTTCCGGTGTTTAGTGCTTCATAATAATTGGAACTAAGGTTGTAGTACTATCTCTCTAACACACATGATTCCGCATCCACCTTTCATGTCGGAAAGCTTAAACGGATGTGGGTCAGCCGCCGTCAAGCCACTGTCAGCAGCAAGGGGTGAGGCTACGGTCATGTACATGGCAAAACAGTTTGAGATAAAGATAGGGCCTCCTATTCATCTGTTAACTGAAAAACAAACCAAATTTTTGGGCCGTCAAATCTTCATCCAACGGTCAGGATCGCGCCGCCACTCTTCATTGTCTTCCTCCCGCACCACCTCCCAGCCACCCGGGACC
>NC_041386.1:579983702-579986191 GCF_002162155.2 Triticum dicoccoides | reverse complement strand
CCCTCGATGCCTCACATTGGTCCACCGCCAGCCTCGCGCAAAGCATAAATTCGACTGCCTCTAGAATTTTTTTGTCCAAGGCAGCTGGCATTTACCAAAACAGGACCAGTGTCATCTGCGTTCTGCTCATGAAAGTCAAGCTATTAGCAGCAACTCTGACATGTATGTACGTCTTCAGGGGCAACTCATTCATAACTGACAGGCAGAAAACAACTCAATGATTCCCAAGATGATACGAACCACGGAAACAAAAGCAATCCACTCATTTGATATACATAATTGGTATATGGCCAAATATACGCCAGCTGCGAAAAGCAGAGAGATCTACTCGTTTGATTTGTGCCACGGCCAAAGATTACAAACAGCAGAAGAAAACAGATATGATAAGATCATCAGGGTTCAAAATGCACGGATCAGCTCGATCAGACACTGTTATTATTTTTTTGTTTATTTTTCCCTTTCTTTTCTGTTATATCGTGCCTTGAAAAGATCAGCAAGCAAAAGCTGCAAGCTGGTAATTCCATTGATCAGAATGGAGACCAAAGGTGTTCTGAACATACACATCGGTGAAAGATAACCACGGTACTAGAGCAAGAGGTTGAATTTGACTAGTCACTGAGATGTACTCCCTCCGTTCCTAAATATTTGTTTTTCTAAAGATTTTAACAAGTGACTACATACGGAGCAAAATGAGTGAACCTACACTCTAAAATATGTCTATATACATCCGTATATGGTCGTTCATTTGAAATATTTAAAAAGACAAATATTTAAAAAATCCAAAAATGCAGAAACACATCATGAAGAAACAAAGAAAAAAAAACATTCGGTTGAGCATGTGGAGATGCACAATCCTCGTGCAAATACCCAAGCAGCTAAATGAATAAGTGTTCTCGTGCGAATAACAAATAGTCGATCAAAAATTAGCCTCAATGGAGATTACGGAATGACTTTTGCTTTCAGCTGTAATAGACCCTCGAACGTTTAACTATAATAAAACTCTCTTCACTTTGCTCGCACGTAAGTACGCCCACTAAGAAATTCCTCAAGGCATCAATGTGCCGGTGACAAGAAGAGAAGAGCACGCATCATTCTAGGCTTCTGGGCACGGGATGATTCGACAGAGACTACGTTTGCATCTGCTAGGAGCAAGATTCATGTTGGGACATGATCACACCCACAGTGCATGCACGTGTAAGCCCGGGCAGAGAAAAGATATCCAGTACGTATCAAAAAAGCCAAGCAAGCAATTATTATGCCAATCGACAAAGAGGCATGCATGATTCAGCTCCTGAATTTCCGATGTTTAGTGCTTCATAATTGGAACTGAGGTTGTACCATGTCGTTAACACACATGATTCCGCATCCACCTTTCATGTCGGAGAGCTTAAACGGTACTATAAAAGCATTTCCAGCCGCGTCCCCAACAAAGCCCCCCAGGCGAATTTTCGACCGTTGGCGTCAAAAAATCGGCCCAGTCGTGCCCCAAGGGCCTAAATTTCGCCGGCTCGGACCGAATTTGGCGCTGGCGGACCCAACCCGAACCCAACGCGCTGGGGGGCGCTCAGAGGCGCCGGGCGAATCGTTTATGGCGCGAAAGAGCCGTGGGCCCTCCTTGCCAGCGACTCATCTCGCTTCTCGCTGCTTCGTCGTCCTCATCGCCTCGTTTCCCGCGGCGAATCAATGTCGCGCGCTGCCGCGCCGGTCAGCCTCCGCTATTGATGCCTCACGGGCGGCACAGTGAAGGTGTGATGACGCGCGTCCCCGCGCATGCCACGCGTGCTCGCGCCGCCTCCGCCTATATAAGCCGACCCCAGCGCGCCGGTGGCACGCACAGAGTCTCCACCGCCGACGCGCCCTATCTCCCCTTCCTCCTTCTCCCCTCGTCGTCCCAGTTCATGGAAATGGCCGAACGATTCCCAGGCGACGGCGCGGCGGCGAACGGCTTCGGCCGCCGCCACCTTCACGAAAACGAAGCTCGACTCCTCTTCGAGGCCGAGTACCCGGTCCCGCCGGACATGCGGGTACCCGGGGCATGGAGAATCAGCGCCGGCGAGGTCCCGGTGCCACCACCGCCCACCGGGGCGGCGCGTCGTGCGGAGATCGCGCGTATTCGCGCCTCTGCCGCGGGCGGCGAGGGAGGGGCCGCGCTACGTCCCCGACAGCCCGCTCTGGGAGCCCTACTTCCGCCGCCGTCACGCCGAGTAGCTCGAGGCCACCAACGGCATCGTGCCCTTCCGCCGCCGTCGCGCCCAAGCCGGAGCCCAGTCTCCCCCGGAGTACGAGGAGATAGCCCGGCGCGACTTCTCCGACGCGGACGCCCTGCGGTGGGCGCGCGACGACTACCTCCGGATGGAGATGACCCGGCAGACCCGGGCGCTGGAGGAGATCGCCGCCCGCAAGCGTGGGCGCGAGGACGAGCACGGCGTCGTGATTCTCGACAGCGCCGACGAGGAGGACGCCGACGGACCGTCCAACCCGCCGCGCCA
>NC_041386.1:579979358-579983563 GCF_002162155.2 Triticum dicoccoides | reverse complement strand
TGGACGGCGGCCACGACGACGACGGCGGCGGTGACTACACGCGGTTCTACAGCCTCCTCGGCATGCAGAACTGCAAGGGCGGCGGCCGGCGAGGCGAGCGAGACGGCGGGCAGGCCTAGTAGTGTGTTTTTTTTGTAAACTACTTTAAATATGTATGAGCAGGCGTGTTTGCGCCGTGTTTGGTCGAATTTGGTTTGAAGTCGCCGAAATATGCATGAACTCGCCGTGTTTGCGCCGTTCAAAAAAATCCCGTGAGCGCCGCGACTGGGTGACATCACGTCCCCAGCGTGCGTTTTGCGTCGGTGCGCTCTCAGGAGGCGATTTTTAGCGCCTCCTGGGAGCCAACGGCCGGAGATGCTCTAAGGAGCTAAAATCTTTTAGCCGTTGGGGCTCTTTCTTTTGGTTCATACCTAACCGTCAGATATATCCTCAGAGAACGATGAAACTAAGCGAAGTAGGGTCCGTACTTGTTCTTGTTAGCAGCGTCGTGCCTCCTAAAACTCAGAAGTGAATCATCAAACTTGCAATGTTGGCTCCCACTGCCCAGGCAGTGAACCAATTTGTTTTCCGTTGATGATAGCATGCTGTTTTTCACTCCTAAAACTCGGAAGTGAATCATCAAACTTGCAATGTATTGTGGTGGCTCCCACTGCCCAGGCAGTGAACCAACTTTTTTTTCTTTGATGATAGCCTGCTGTTTTTCAAGTCTAATGGATCAAGCGATGTGCTCAGCTGCGGTCAAGCCACTGTCAGCAGCAAGAGGTTGAGGCTACGATCATGTACAGCGCAAAACATTTTGAGATAAACATAGAGAAGCCCTATTCATCGGTTAACCGAAAAACAAATTTAGATTTAGTCGCATTTTTGGGCCCTGACTTTTAGCAAAACCGAAAGAGACAATCTGCATTCTGCTCATGGAAGCCAAGTTATTAGCAAGTTACCAGCAACTCATTATGTGCATGTTTGGGGGCAACTCTCATAGCTGGCAGGCAGAAAACAAGTCAATTATTCCCAAGATGATACGAACTGCGGAAACTAAAGCGATCCTCTCATTTGATATGAAGTGGTCTGGCCAAAGATACACCAGCTGCAAGAGGTAGAGAGATCTACTCCTTTGATTTGTGCCACAGCCAAAGATTACAGACAGCAGAAAAAAGATGTGACAAGATCAGCAGGGTTCAAAATTCACGGATCAGCTCGATCAATGACACTCGCAAGCTGGTGATATCGTGCATTGAAAAAGATCAGCAAGCAAAAGCTGCAAACTGGTGATCCATTTGATCAGAATGGAGACCCATATACATCGGTGAAAGATAATCAGTACGTACTAGAGCAAGAAGTTGAATTTGGACCTGAAGACAAGTCATGACCTAGGCACTGACCACTGGGCTATATCTATAAAGGAATCCAAGAAAAATGCCGAAACACATTATGAAGAAACAAAGGAAAAACATTCAGTCGAGAATGTGGAGATGCACAATCCTCATGCAATCCGAAGAGCTAAATGAATAAATGGTCCTCTGAAAAAATGAATGGTTAAGAGATCTCCAGAAAAACTGTAGATGCACTACACCAGTCACCTGGAAAATTTGGCCATCACTGAGCACAAGTTAAATGGAAGAATCGATACAAAACATTACATTCCACAATAACATTACAAAAAAAATATTCTCACGCAAACAGACATCATGTTTGCTCCAGCATTCCTCTATATGCAAATGAGGACAGCATTATCTAACATATGTCCTCGAATGAAACAAAAAAAAAAAAACAGATTGAGGCTTCTTATGTGCTATGTCATATATTTCAGCTTAAAGAAGATGATTCAAAACGGTGGCCATTCTTTTATTTGAGAGAAAACGTAACTATGTTAAGACAGTGTAACAACTAATAAACAGGCATCCCGATGTTGGATGTAAATCTTAATGGGATTCACAGACATCAATTTACATCACTTATATTATTTGGTTATGCTGACTAGATATTTTGTTGAGCAAAATAGTGTCGTCAGCAATGCAACTAATTCAAGTAGATCTAGAACCCTATCAGGTATGCAGAGAATCAGCACCAGCATCATATCACGAAGCATCAGGGCATAGAGACATAATGCTCTCACTGAAAAATACAATTTACTTCTATAAATAAGGTCGTTATGAGAAGATGGCAACATAAGCAAACAACATACAGCTGGGATAGGCCTGCTGCAGATTGCGGAATGATTATAGTTGATTAAAAAGAACAACGGTCTCAAATTGCATAAAAGGATGCCATCTGACAAGTTATCTAATACTCCAACCAACACATCACTTGGTCAGGGTCAGAATCACAAAACAAGGACGCTTTTCTACATTGTTATCCTATAATTAGCTAATGGAAATTCAAATTTGGCTTGAATTGGGTACCATGAATGTCTTAAATGGTCAATTAGGTTCAAATACAAATCTTCATCTGAATGAAACAGTCAATACCAATGTAATACCATTACCGCACCTATTCCACCCAATCCCAGTGACACCAAAATTGCACAATAGATCTGCTGAGTCTAAAGCAGGATAACATACATTCCTAGTCCATACATAGGGTTGGTATTTCCTATACCGTGGCACCTCGTGACAATCTAAATCATTGTTTGAATTACAATTTTTGCAATAGCATGGAAATGAGTCAACAGAAAGCAACCAGAATAAATTTGGTCCGTGGGGAAACAGCATATTCATCTTTCACAGTTTGTAGGTTCAAAATAACGAGACCAAGGGTACAACCAACCCCCAGCTCATAATTAAGAAGAAAACAAGGTAGTTTATTTGCCCCACAAAATAGATCAATGAGATTTAATCTGACCCACAGTGGTCGAACCCTATGCTATTTGCGCAGTTAGAACAACATGTAATAGTGGAGGGCTGAAGCTACATGAACTACTGATTACTCATTAGCATAAACTGAAAATGATAGTGGCAGAAGCATGCTATATAAACAACAATGCTGGAATCATAAGGCATTATTAAGACGATCGAGTGATTAAATTATTAAACGGAACAACAATATCCATAGCAATGTCACATAGGCATAATTTGTAACTAGAGCGGCTAAAGCAAGGCTCAAGCTGAGCAATGCGCTACAAAAACATAGCATGCATAATAACCTGATTTCTTCTATACATGGCGGCAAAGGGTGGAAGCACGTCATCGGATACATCTCATTCAGTGCCCAGCGGCGGTAGCATCCTCAATGATCAACCTGAGCCTTCGGCTCAACACATCAAGCTCATCAATCCTCTGCGCCCTCCATCGCCTGGCGAGTTCGCTTTCCTGGGCATTGCCACCGTTGACTATTCCATCGGCCTTTGCCTCTCTCAAACACTCCTCAAATACATCCAGCACGGCGCTTGCCATGCGATGCTCGCTGCTACGCGGCAGCAATACATTGCAGTTACCGTTCTGACCGGTACCTCCATTGTTCATAGCATTTTGGGGATTACCTCCATTGTTGACAGCATTTTGGGGAGCTGCGTCGTTGCCAACAACTCCATCGTCACCGGCAACAACTCCATTGTCACCGACATCGGTGAGAACAGCCATTGTCTCAGCCTGGTCCAGCGCAATCCCGTCCAAGGTAATCCCATCAAGGTTGCCATCAGCAACAAAGGCGGCACCCTCGTCAAAATAGAGGTGGTGGCCGCTCTCCTGCTCAAGATACATCACATCCTCGGCGCCGTTGTCATCGGGGAAGGCGGCGCCGGGGGCGGAGGAACTGATCCCATTGTAGCCATGGGAGTTGCTGTCCCCCGAGGGGGCCGGGACGTCGAGCGGCACGACGGCAGGGTTGGAGCGGCGGCGCTTGTTCCCCGAGGAGCCTGCGGGCGCGGCGGCGGCGGCGAAGGGCGAGGTGGCGGCGTTGGCGGGGTCCCAGAGGCGGGAGCAGAGGTGGAGGACGTCGCGGTCGTGCGGGGCGAGGCGGGCGGGGTCGAGGCCCCTGGCGACGCGGGAGGAGACGTTGCGGTGCTTGTTCTTGAGGCGGCGGAGCTTCTCGGAGAGCTGGGAGCGGGTGTAGGGCTGCGGCATGGACTCGGAGAAGCGGTCGTAGAAGACGTTGAGGTCGCGCGGGAAGACGAGGCCCTGCGCGCCGCAGCCGAGGAGGCCCTGCAGGAAGCGCAGCTCGTCGGACTCGGACCAGATGCGCTGGAACTTGAAGGGCGGGTTCTGGCC